>NC_047671.1:2275000-2297500 GCF_011762505.2 Arvicanthis niloticus
TTTTTTCTCAATTCCTTCCATTTACCTGTAAATTTTATGATGTCATTGTTTTTAACAGCTGGGTGATAGTCCATTGTATAAATGAACCACATTTTCTCTGTCCATTCTTTAGTGGAGGGACATCTAGGTTGTTTTGCATTTCTGGATATTACAAATGAAGAAAAAAAAAACTAAAAAATCCCACAGAATCACAAACATGGGCTCACTGTGGGGCTCAGTAAGACTGACAATCAGGGAGCCTGCAGAGGTCTAAACTAAGCACTCTGTATAAATGTTATAGTTTTGTAGAATGTGTTTTTGTAAGACTCCTAACAGAGGTAAGTGGGGTTTACAGTTTTGCCTGCTTTTGGGACCCTTGTCCTCCTACTTGGTTGCCAACCTTAATATGATGGGAGGCACCTAATCTTATTGCAACTTGATGTGCCATGTTTGGTTGATATCTCTGGGAGGTCTGGCTTTTTCTAAAGAGAAACGAGGAGAAGGAGGAGAAAAGAATTTGGAGGAAGGAAGTAGGGGAGATGGAGGAGGTCCAGGAGCAGAGGTAGAGAGGGGAAACTGTAATGCATGAGAGGATGTAATACATGAGAGAATAAATTAATTGAAAAAGGAAAATATTCACTCTTTCTCAAATTATATCTATTGGTCTACTCAATTTTTCATTTGTTTTATTTTTGTTGTTTTGTTATGTTGTTGTTTGTTTATTTTGAGACAAAGTCTCTGTATGTTATTTAGGCTAAATTTAATTACCTGTCCTTGGCCTCAGCTTCCCTAGTAGCTGGATTTAAATGATTAAATCACTTAACCAAGCTCCATCCCTAATTCATTAATATTCAACATATTAAGTTATATTTTAAAGTTTAGACTTCCATAGAGACATGAATATTTTATTTGTAATACCATAGTAGAGAGAGATATAACTAAAACATGATATTTAAAATAATTTAGTAGTAAAAATAAATAAATACATGATCAAAATAATAAACTAAAATTAATTTCTAATAAATCTCAAAATAAATGTCCTATGCCTTAACAACTTAACAATTCAACTTTTTTTTTTTTTTTTTTTTTTGAGACAGGTTTCTCTGTATAGCCCTGGCTATGCTGGAACTCACTCTGTAGACCAGAGTGGCCTCGAACTCAGAAATCCTCCTGCCTCTGCCTCCCAAGTTCTGGGATTAAAGGCTTGCACCACCACTGCCTGGCAACAATTCAAAAATTAAATGGAAGAAGTATATTTTAGGAGAAACTATGAAGTTGTATAGCCATGAAACAAGTGATTAGTTTTTTTAGTTTTCTAGAGTTTAAGACCCTTAGGGACATATTGTAGCTGCCACTGGGTTTATTGCATTTTGCTATATGGCTTAGTGCATGCATGTTTTAGAGTCTGTAGTATGTTTCATTCAAAAGACATTGGGCAAAAAGTAAGATTAAAAATTGTTAGGGACATCAAGGCAAGATAGTTAAGAAAATGAACTTTGGTGTGGATTGATACCACCAGAAAGTATCCTATGATTGTATATCTTAATAAATAAAAAACTAAGTTAGCCCGAGCTAATAATAGTTATTTTTATTTCTGTGTCTTTTGAGACAAGGACTTATTATATTATTCAGATTGATCTTGTTTTCACTATGTAAACCATGTAGGAGTTGAATTTAGAGAAACTTCTTGTTTCCATTTCTGCTCTATGTTGAATACATATACAGTTTAACATATAAATAATGTAATGATTATAAGATCCATTCATACAAATTTACATTTTCTTAGTTCTGCACACTCAAGACTCTCGGATATTAAATTTATTTCTCCATAACCAGATTTTCTCCTCTGATAATATACCCTATGTGTTTATATGCATTTTTATGCATTTCTGAGTGCAGGAGGACCAGTTGCTAAGCACTTTCTATCATTGTTTTTGAAATTATTTATTTTCAAAATTTATATATGTATATTGTACTTCTATCTTTTCCACTTTCCTATCTCCAGCTCCTTTCATGTGACCTCTTCCTTCCCTGCTCCCTTCAAAGTCATACAACCTGTTTTTGTTTTATTCATATGTACCAGGAAGTCATGCCTAAAATCATAGATACACAAGCAACACAAGCAAAATTAATGCACTGTTTTTATCTATTCACTCTTTCCTCATTCTCATTGGAACATTTCTAATCCCAGGTTTCACATGGCAACTTACAATATAAAGACCACCAAGTTACATCTAGGATAGTCTATCTTGAAGTTAGAGGGTTGCAAATATCTGACTCCCACTCCCACCCACCCTCGCCCCCCCCAATGTTGAACTGATAGTCTTAAGGTCCACCCAGCCATTCACTAATTATTTATGTTCTATGTGAAATTACTTGATGTCATCTTTCTTGTTTCTCCATCTCTAGATCTTGTTATGGGGATATTGAAATGGAACATGGCAAGACTGTCACATAAAATGGTAGCGTGAGGCATAACTAGCCCTTAGTGCAAACCTCTATGAAAACTATTCCTAAGGAATCAATGTCATCGCTGACTCCTGATGGCCAGCCTTGAGTCCTGTGGTGTTTTCCGTCTCCAGATAATTAATTTATGTTGAAATGCTTGTACTTAGAAAAAAATGACTTAACATTCAATGTTGGCCAAATGTCAAATGCCATAGTAGCCAGATAGATATCTATTCACTAAGTGATGAAAAATGCCATTTACACAGCAAAATTGAATGGATGCCAAACAAATAGTGTCACATATTGTTATCATAACTGACTCCTACAGAGTATTTATTTTACAGTTTGCTATCACCTAAAAGAAGTTATTTATAGTCACTTCCTGTTTACAGAAAGCAAATATTAGATGGGTTCTATCAGTCATTGGTAGAAAGAAGCATCTGAATAATGATTGTTGTAACTGGCTTGTATAAAAAAATGTTGAATATTGCATTAGATGTAATTAAGGACATTAGCATGTAATGTCATTTGAGGTGTGTGTTTTATATCAATTAATGATTTAACATAGTAAGATATAACATTGTTTTAGAGAAACAGATCTTCAGAATGTATACGTAGAAAATAATTACAATTTTATATACAAGTTAAACAAAGAGGCGTTTTGTGAATGAAACTCCTGCTCTGTTGAACATGGTGGCAAAATTTGCAGTTTCTAGCACGCATCAAGGAAAGTGTACATCGTTATCTAGCTATCTTGTGTTTTATCCCATGTAATGCTACAATAAGCATTGTAGTATTTTTATAGATATAGAAAATAGATATCACTGAGCTCCAGCTGTATCTTGTCCTAAGTCAATACATGCTGTATAAAAATGGTGCCTTTCCAGTCTGTGCCTGGCCCTGGATGACACTATTTTACAAATAGCTTTTGAGTCCATTTTGAGTATGGAGCTTGACTCTGTACCTGAGTGGATATGTGAATGGCAACATCTGCATGGGATTACTACAATTGTAGACTAATAAGAGTACAAAGGGCTCCAACCTAAAGTTTACCTGGGCAAATTGAGAGTATGGAGGCACATGAGCAATTGAAATGTTATGTAAAAATAAAGCCTATGAATATACTAGACACAACAAACTAAGAATATGGCCCCTAATCTAGAGTCAGAGAAGATATAGACATCTATACTGCGACAGTGAGAGCTTCTACCAGTCTGCCTCTATTGGTCAAGGTTCTCCAGAACAAAAAAAAGTTCTGTAACAGAACTTTTAGAATGAATCTCTCTATAAATATAGAAACATGATTTATTAGAATGGATTACAGGCTATGGTCCAGCTAATCTAACAATAGCTGCCTATGAATGGGAGGTCCAAGAATCCAATAGTTGTTCAGTCTATAATACTGGATGTCTCAGCTTGTCTTCACTATATGCCAGAATCCAGAAGTAGGCTCTAATGCCAGAGAAGGAATGGAGTCACTAGTGAGTTGAAAGCAATCAGGCAAAGGACAAGGGCTCTCTTCTTCCTTTCTGTCCTTATATAAGCTTCCAGAAGAAGGCAAGGCCCAGAGATGGGTTTTCCCAGTACAAAACATCTTAACTAAAAATGTCTCCCACCTGAAAGATCCAAATTAGATGTATATTTTCACACTTTAAACAAAAATTCTTCACAGATTGCTACTCTGAGAATTTTAGCTAATTCTAGGTAGTCAAGATGATAACCAAGCATAGCCATCACACTACTCAGCATCTGCTCATACAGTGTATATATCAAGGAATAAAGAAGTAGAGAACTCCCAACTGTCCTAGATGCTTCAAGTTTGGTCCCCCACTATTGATGCAACCTCTCAAATTGCCACATACCTTTCATTCAATTGTCACTTGTCTGTATGTATAATTCATCTATCCTCTGTACACAACCTTCTTCTCAAATTACTTCTTCTCAGCTGAATTGAATTCTGAATATCAACTCTGTGCCTGAAACCTGGCTCTTCAGCCGACATTTTCCACTACTCACAACACACTACCCATCAAAACTCCAACTTTGCATTGTTATCAATACAGAAATCCCTATGTTCTTATTCATTTCCCAGCTTGAAATCTCAGGCCTCTTTGAATTCCTTGATATTCTGTACCTCTTTAGACCTTTGAAACTATTCTGTTATTGATGATAGTGGACAGACAGATAGATGATATACATATTTATTGTGTGAAGTGTATTATGTGACAGTAGTTATCAATATTCAAAATTGGAACAAAGGAACCTGTTTGTACTATAGCCACAGATATAAAGGAAAATAGTAATTTCTGGCAAACTGATATCATTAAATCCATTGTACCTTGTAGATTTTTGATACTTAACAAATTTTGTCATTGATGAAAGGCACAAAAATGTTAGCATATGTTTCTGACATAGTATGCAAACAATAGAAATTGATATCACGAAGTGGACACAATAACAACTACTATTTCAGTTTAAAATTGAATCCCATCTTGTTGCTTTTTGTGTAGACAATATGCCCTTAAGAATTAAGTGTTAGAGATGGATTTTTAGCTCATAAGCATAGCATGTACAGAGCATGATAAATGCCTAAATTCTATTCCCAGAATACCTTGTCCTTCAGAGATAATCGTTACAGCTTTATTGCCATCACAATTTTTTATGGCTGATAGTCAATTGTTCAGAATCTCTCTTCACGTAGTCTGTTTCATTGCCTCATAACTAAGCATTAGATTGAACAGCATCATTTTTTTTTTGTTTTTGTTTCTGTTGTTGTTGTTGTTTTCATCTAAGACAATTGGGTTTGGTACTGGGTCTATGCTCACAAGATCACCCTTGACTTTGCATAGAATAGCATGGAGATATTTGAATCTACAGGATAAACACCTAGCCACTGCAAGTGTCAATTCTACTCTGGTGCAGAACTACTCAAAAGACAGTTCCAACCTAAACTCTTTCTGAGATGCTATTTTTTAACAACTAGAAGCAACAGGGGCAAAGTTGAATGTAGAGTAATTTGTCTCTTACAGTTTTTCCAAAATATTATCTATTTAAGGTAAGAAATTAAAAGACTGACCAAATTAATTTGTCTCTTGATTCTGAAAATCACTGGGGGCTACTTGCCAACATTTAAACCTTTCAGAGATTCACAGGCCATATCAAACCACAGCAAACCCTTAATTTTCTTAATGCTACATTTATTAATTTAAGAATATAAAAATATATAACATCAGTTATCAATATTTATTATTTTACCTAGTTTAAATAATACAAAACATTAAAGTTGTAGTTAAAATTCTTTCTGTGCCTCTTGGAACTCAATGTGCTCTGAAATGTATGTTAAATTCTGTGCTATATTAGCTGGTTTTTTAATCCTCATAAAGTTTTAGAGTGTAATGACAAATCTAGGTGTTTAGAAAACATAGCATTTTTATATGCTTTAGTACATTAATATGATTTCCATTGAATCACTCAGAAGTAAGATTTTATTTTATTCAAAATCATGATTTATCTGTTTATTCATGTTAATGATTATAACTAGATACTTTAAAAATTCATACATTCACCTATGGGCATTTCACCACTTTTCAATGTTTTATTTTTTTTAAGCTTTTTCAACATTTGCTCTTACAAATATATACACATTTGGTACAGATGCATTATATATACCCACATATGTGTGGGAAATTATTCCAAAGCGCATTTCTCTTCAAAACTTAAAGAATTTTGGCAAGTAACTCAGCATCAAATCCTCCACCATAATGTCTGAATGTTTTAATTTTTTTATATCCTGTTAGTGTTAAGTTAACCTGAACATTTAAGTTCCTGAAAAACCGGAAGAGAGTCAGAAAATGCAATCATATGTGACTATGTGTGTTATATACGTATTTTAATGGACATTAAAATTTTTCTTCTGGACCTTTCTATTTTTGTTATATTTTTGTTCTCTAAATGAATATGTTCTACAGATGTATAGAAAATATTGCAGTATATTTTCACTGTTAGCTTGTTGACAGTTTCATGTGTAAGAACCACTTCTTCCATTGTGAGTCTTGACTTTGTCCTCTACGTTTATAGACCTTTTTCTTTTATGATGTTGCTGCATAGCAGTGCTACTTCTACTTTTCTTTCTGAGGAATTCCTTCCCTAAATAAATATTTCTTTCTAAGTGTAGACACTTTATGTTCCTTATAATGGGTTGTGTATCACTGAAATTAATTTTTCTCTCTCTTTCTGTTGTCCTATTTTTCTGTTCTAAGTCCTAGTTCAGATCCTTAAAGACAAAATAGTAGTCAGCTTCCTACTTCAGGGATGTTCCAAGCCATGAAATCCCTTCTTTACATTTCTGCTTCTTGAATTCTAAAACCTATATCACAAGGCTATATTACCCAATAAATCCATCTTTCCCAGATCTGCCTTACTCATCATGTCACATATGATCATCTAACACCATAACTCAAAATGAAACTTTTGAAGTGAGTCAAGTAAGGGTGTGGAGTAAGACAGATACATAAGCACTGAGCCTTATGAAGAGTTGGAGGTCATGACATTGTTGGTGACAGCATAAAGAAAAATTTTTGTGTTCACTTCTCTTGCCAATGTCAGCAGTAACAGCTGAGACTGACTATATGCTAGAAAGCTGATAATGAGACTTAAGTCTCTTTATCGCAAGAGACAAGTAATAATAGCAAGTTAAAATTGTCTGTACATACTCATTTCTGTTGTAACTAATGAATTATATCATGTAACAAAGAACATGGGGCAATAAGTAGCTTGCTACTAGGGGTTTTTGGAGGCCCTCTTCTCAGCCCTGCACACTGTGTTCTTGGAGATGCTCTCAATGGTCACATTCTCTATCTTAGCTGTTTCAGAATCAGTTTGCTAAGTCCTAGTAAAACTCACTTGAAATCGTTACTTAACGTTATAAATTCAGTTTTACTCAGTAGTCATTCTATTGGCCTATTGTTTTTTTAAAACTCTTATCTTGATTATTTATATGAGTCAGTTTTTTTTTACTAAACAAACATGAAAGTCATTGCATAAATAAAATGAATTTGTTATACACCATTTTAAAATTGGTAAAGTTGAGCATCTCTTTAATTTTTCAAATTAAAAAAATCAATGGAATGTATTTTTGATTCATTTATTTTCTTATCAAGGTCATTTTTAGATGCTGATATTGCAGATGTATGTGTTTCACAAAAGATTATAATTTTGGGGTTAATCTAATTCTTAAAAACCTATTGAGGTCTTATTTCCTCTCTTTCTCTTTTTGCCAATATTTTCAGATATCATTTTATTGTCATTGTGGAAAGACAGAAATGAGAATGCTTTATATGCATGTATAAACTTGCAAAAGAACTACTGTAAGATATTATCAAAAAAATAACTTTAGGAATACATATATATGCACATATACATGTGTATATTATTATCAATCTCTAAGGCTCTAATACTCCACCCCTTTTTAGTTTGATTTCCCTTTTCACAGGGGTCACCTAAGACCATTGGAAAACACAGATATTTATAATGGAATTCATAAAACTAGCAAAATTACGATTACTAAAAAAAAATAAAAATATTTTTTATGTTTGGTGGGGTCACCAAAGCATGGAGGAATTGTATTGAAGGGTCACAGCATTAGGAAGGTTGAGAACCACTGCTCTAGAGGATAGAATATAGCAAATTAAATATGTTTTTAGTTATACATCTGAGTTTCCTGGTGGCTAGGATTAAAAGAAAAAATCTATTAAAAAGGAGCAAATAAATCTATTCTTTTAGGGAAATCTAAACTTCAGTAACTTGAGTATATAGCTTGACTCATAGAAAATAGTAGATAGGTAAATTTTCTCAAGTACCTAAAATTATTCTCAACTCTTATCTGAGTAATACATTTCTTGGAAGAGATCTAGCCAGAATGACCAAATAACAAAAATTAATCTGTTTTGCCTGATCCTCACTTTTATTAGCGTATTGGCTTTTGTTGATGAGCTTATTTAGATTCACTTGGTTAGCTCTAACAGAGAAGCAATTTTTGACTACATCAAGCAGAGTCTTTAAATATGGAAAGATACAAAGAGCTATAAATAGACCAGAAAGTAATAATGCTGAGCGAAGCATGAGGAATAACAAGCTGTGTCAGCCCAGCCCTTACAAATCCTCTGTCACATTGCCTCCGACTTATACCTATGGCAACGATAATCTGTAGAGCTTCCAATTATGCTGATTTTATTAGGAAATCATTCTGAAGCCATTAATTTATAAACATTGAGCTGTGATAAGGGTGAGATTACAGAATTTGCATAGCCAAGAGTAGTAACTGATAGACACTTTACAGTTCAACAACCTAAATGATGCTTTTTAAGTGTTGAGAGAAGTGGACTCGGAGGAGCAATTACTTAGAGCCTAACCTTTTCTATTATAACACACTGGTATGCAAAAATATGCAATAATTCAGTGTTCAAATGCATTTTAAAAGTTTAACTACAGTCTCTTTAAAACTGCAGCTCATCTGCAGCATAATATCAAATGTTACTTGCAAGAGATAAATGATTCTTCCCGATCAAATTATATGAGGATGAATAATTTTATACTATATAATTGGTGAACTGGATAATTCAATAAGCCCATTTGCTGCAGTTGAATTCTTTTCACAAGTAGAGTTTCCATAATGAGGAAGGCAGTTTTGAAAAACAGCTGCCAAATATGAATAGCATTAAAAATTACTCAGTAAATAGACAAAATATTTTCTAGATATAGAACAAGTTATAGGCAGGAAAATGTTAATAGTTTGACAATGTTTATCAATTTTTTTCATTAAAATTTTGTAGGAAGCAATATGAAGATTACCTTTTTAACAAATAAAAACTGTTTTGTAATGGAAATATATTATTGAATGTTTACCTCATATTTCCATTAAATAAAGTTTACTCATTAATTCTTTCCAGTAGTACCTAAATTCTAAAAGTCACATTTATGTGTAAATTAAGCTATTAAAAAGTTATATCTGAGTCACACAGTTATTATCTCCCACTCCAATCTCATTAACAAACTTAGCCCTATGCTATATCTAATTAATGCACTTATCATCGCAACAGATGTTTATTTACTTATTATACAGGAATGACCTGTGTGCTTGGGTAATATTTGTTCTTAGGTATGTACTGATTGATACTTGAAACATTTGACAGGTTACACATCTAGCAGGGGTAGCTGCCCATGAATCATTTTCTTAATTTGTAGTGGATTCTTCTCAAACATCAGCTTTATGGCTTATTGACCTGGATTTTTCTATAAATATCTGTAATGTCTTACTATACACTTTCAGATTCTTTGTTTCTAAAATTTTTGAGTAAGCATTCAATTTGGACATGAATGTGCTTTGGGTAACTTTTCTTCTAGCTAGATATATTTTGTAGAATTGAGATATTTCTTTCATATGTGCTTCTTGCTTGGATATAATTGGAAATAATGTAATTTAAAAACTTCCTGTTTTATAGATTCAACTATGATAGTGTGTTTGTCTTTACTGTCAATTTGACCAGAGTTGGAATCACCTAAAAGACACACCTCTGGGGACTGCTCAAGGGGTGTTTCCAGAAAGGCTTAACTGAGGAATAAAGACTGTCCCTGAATGTGTGTGATGCCATACACTTATTGGAGCTCAAAATTTGACTGAACCAAAGGTAAGCAGAAGAAAATGAATATTCATCCCTCTGCTTGATGACGAGCATGAACATTGACTGCTTTCTTTATATCCATGCTTCTACAGTTAGAGCTGCCACATTCACGTGTAAGGCTATGCTATGACAGAGGACTATGTTTCCAACCATAAGCCAAAATAAATCTTTACTTAAGTTGCATGGATGAGATATAGCTTACAGGAAAGAACAGTAACTGATATAGCATGGTAATTGATTAGTTTTTATCTTTGCTCAACCTACACAGTATGCATACTTCCTTCCCCCTGTCCCATTGATACTGCTTATAAGCAGTACGATGATTAGCAGACAAATCTTAAGGTTTGACATGTTCAAGCCAGGACATATAACTCTATGATTGTTCCATGTAATAGAAATCATGTCGCAGATGCCAGGAAAGTAAGAGGCTCCCAGGCCCCAACTGGGATGAAATTAGTTGAAATACCCAACAAAAGGGAGAAAGAACCTTTAGAAACCATATACAGAGGTTAGGCATGACCCCTGAATCAGGGATGGGACTACCCACCAATCTCAAAAATATTAACCCAGAATTGCTCCTGTCTAAAGGAAATACAGGGATAAAGAGTGGATCAAAGACTGAAGGAAAGTCCATCCAGAGACTGCCACACCTGGGAATCCCATATGCATATTTCTGGGGATAGGAGGTTTGCAGAGGGGAAACTGGGAAGGGGGATAATATTTGAAATGTAAATACAGATCCCATAGGCAGACACCAAACCCAGACACTATTGCTGAGGCCAAGAAGTGCTTGCAGACAGGAGCCTGATATAGCTGAGTCCTGAGAAGCTCTGCCAGAGCCTGACTAATACAGATAGAGATACTCACAGCCAACCAAGGACTGTGCACAGATACCCCAACGGAGGAGTTAGCTAAAGGACTGAGGGAGCTGAAGGGGTTTGCAACCCCATAAGAAGAACAATAATATCAACAACCAAACGGCCCAGAGCTCCCAAGGTGTAAACCAACAACTAAAGAATACACATGGAGGGACCCGTGGCCCCAGCTGCATATGTAGCAGAGGATGGCCTTATCTGGCATCAATGGGAGGGGAAGCCGTTGGTCCTGTGAAGGATAGATTTTTCCCAGCACAGGGGGATGCTAGGGCGGTGAGGGAGGAGTGGAAGAGTGGAGGAGTGAGTGGGTGGGTGGGTGGGTGGGTAGGTGGGGGAGCACCTTCATAGAAGCAGGAGGAGAGAGGACAGGATGGGGGGGTAGGTTGCAGAGGGGAACCGGGAAGGGGGATAATATTTAAAATGTAAATAAATAAAAGTAACCGATAAAAAAAGGAAAGCTTCTCTCCGATATCATGACTCTGATATAATCACCAGGAGTCGAATGGAATGCACCTGTAGGTGCTGAACACACCTCCTGAAGCAGAATTGCCCATTGAAGCCCAACCAACTCAGCAATCTCTAAAACCTTAAATGAAGAATAAGTTTCAAAAATCATTGTCTTCCTCTGAATACCATGGAGGCTGGTGTGCTGATACAGCGTCTTCATTGAAATACTTAGCTGATGAGCCTGGCTCTGGCCTCAGTCTATCAAACTGAGCTGAGGTCCCTGTCCACCCATGGTCTTGTTTTTGCTCAGTACCACATGTTTCAAAAGTAACTTTATTTTCTTTTTTTTCCAGTCAATATTTCATCTGGCCTGCTGTTTTCCTTTGATTAATAAGGATTAACTGTTGGTTCGAGAAAAAGGTGTGGGATGGCCATCAGCACTATTGGCAGAGGGGACTTAGTCACAAAAAATCCGATTCCCAATCTCAAATTTCATCTTGTTCTAATTCCCTTACTGTTTAGAAGTTCTTTCCTGATGTTAACTGTGTCAAGAAGAGTGAAAGCAGATTCATCTCTAACATTGTCTTAAGCCATCCGGTGGAATACAGCAAAGAAATACAAAGTGTACAGAAGTAAAAACTTCAGGGAAAGGAAAGTTGAAAATTCTTGAAGATTGCCTAAAGAGGAGCTCAACATACAGGGGAAATGCCAAACCTTTTCATTTTAATGTAATTCCATATATAAATTTGAGGGTTTTCTTCTCTGTTATTTATTAGAGACATCAGAAAGACCTTGCCTATGCCTATATTTGAGGTTATTTCCCATTTTCCTTTAACAGTTTCAATGTTTCTTACTTTATGGTATCAGATTGATTTTGAGGGGTTTGTTTGCTTTTCCTTTTTCTGTAAGCTGATCTGTGCAGGTCTAGTTTCACTCCCATACATGTAGATATCCATTACTTAAATAGGCTGTCTTTATATCAATGTTCACTTATATTTAAAAATCTGAAAATATTTATCTTATAGTAACTTACAGTAGAATGGTGAGTCATCAGGGAACAGAAAAATAGTATTGAGAGATTATCCTGTGTTACTTGTCATAGCTAAACATTGTGTGTTGGGTATTTCAAAGACTAGAAGTTTTACTGAAAGTTTATACTGTAAAGAAATGATAAATATTTGAATATATATATATATGTGTGTGTGTGTGTATGAGTGTTTAGCACAGTTTAAATATTACATATTGTATGCATGTGTCAAAGTATCACTACAAATGAATGTACAAGTTTTGTCTTGTATATCAAATGGAGTATATTTAATTTATATTTTTAAAGTCTGTAGTAATATTTCTTGTTGTTTGTGTGGCAATCACAACTAAAACCTGAAAATAAGTTTTGATTTTGATATAGTAAAAACAGGAAGCTGGTATAATAGTATGTGTCTTTGACACTAGCATTGAGGACGCAGAGGAAGGAGGATTGTCCTGAATTGGAGGCCACTATGAGATTTTTGTGAATTCTCCACCAGGCTTGAATACATAGTGTGGTCTTGTCTCAAAATAAAAAAGGAGGAATAAAGGAAGATACAAGCCAGCAGTTCGGTAATTATAGATTTTAAATATTGGATACACATAATGACAAAAATTAGGAAAGTAAATGCTTAGCCTCCAATTTGTATACCCCCAAACCGGCCTGACTTTATGATGTTCAGGGCACCCAGGAATAGAGATGGTTTTTAAGCCACCCTGGGATGCAATTGTTCTGGAACCTAAACTGCAAAAGATAGGTAAAAGCAGAGATCCAGGAGAGGGCCTACGGGGCAGCAATAGCTGTGCATGTAGAGCCTGTGTGTACACAGTCAGCCTTCTCTCCTTTAGCTGAGGGAGGACTCATCTTGTAAGCCAAGTCTTTGCTCCTAACATCTTTCACCTCTCATTAAAAAGTGGGTCTAATATTTCAGAAAAAGTTAAAGCCACCAGTGTGGCTTCTTCAGTTGTGTCCTTTCTATCCTTACAATGTTCTAGACCTGTTCCCAACTTGTACTTTTCCTCTTTAGACTCAAAGCTCATTTTCTCACCTGTTCCACCCATATTTTCCCATTTGTTTCATATTTTAATCAATTAACAAGTAGACTATTCTAGAATGATCCTTCATGAGATGTAGTGGATTGATTAGAACTAGCAACAGAAAGTTTACTTCATTGGTGGATAGAAAAAAATTTCTATTACTCTAGAGAAACTTTTCCCAATCTGTAAGTCTAGAGCCCTTCAGTATCATTTATCAGACAACCTGTAGAGATACTTCATTATGATTCATAACAGTAGCAAAATTACAGTTATGCAGTAGAAAAAAACCATAATTTTATAATTAGGGATCATACAACATGAGGAAATGTGTTGTATTAAAGAGTCATGACTTTAGGAAAATGGAGAGCCACTACTCTAGAGATGAATGTGGTACCCAGATATGTGAAAGACTTCCAGATTCTAGAGGCAGGAAACAAAAGCAGAGAGAAACTGAAGAGCTGAATGTCTGTCTATCTAGCTCCAGGTTAAGCATTGTCTGTGTAGATTGTTTCACAACTTTAATGAAATCACTTTATACATACATGGAATTTTAAAAATATAAAAGAAATTGCTTTACATATATTTAACTCAGATTGAAGAGTTTAGTGTTTTGTACTTTTGTTGTTGTTGTCATTGTTTCTCTATTTTTCCAGCACTGTGCAGACATCACCACAATTTTAGAGTATTTTCTTCACTCCATGAAAAAAACTTTAAATCACTTAGGCATTGCTCTTTCATTCTTACAATCCCTTGCAGAGATTCAGGAAAGTACTCTCTATCTATGACACTAAACCTTGTCCTATTCTGGACAAATATAGAGAAAAATTTTTAATATTTAGAGTCTGTAGAGATTTTTTTCACTTTTCATTCTAAATCAAAATTTTAGCAAGTATCTGTATTTCATTATTATTTCTGAATATGTTTTTTATATAAATCTGTAACTGTGTTTTATTCGAATGAATCAGTTGATGGACTGTATTTCATAGTTTTCTTCTCATAACTGCAGTCAAGGTATATATATACCTTGTTATATATATATATATATATAAATATACATATATATTTATATATATATATACCTTGTTATATATATATATATATATATATATATATATATATATATAAAACATAAAACAATTTCATATCTCCACACTGACAGATCGTTAAAACATCTTAATAGGAAACATTTGTTTCTCATACTTGGTTAGAATTATGAATGCAAGATGTCTGTTCTCTTTGCTCAGCCCCTGAGAAAGCAAAAGCAGCAGGATAAGAAGGGCCAATGGTTTTAAATGTGGTTTCTGGCACTTGTCAAAGCTTGAGATTTAAGGAAAGGAGAGCACTGCTCACCCAGATAGCTTGCAGTTCCCCAGATGCAATTTCCCCAGATGCAAATCTCTGACATAATAACTTGGCTTTTTCAGGAGAAGATAGATTCCACTGTTTCAAAAGTCTCCTGCTATAAAGGATTTCTCAAGATTTAATATAACTCAATCTAATATTCTTTAGATTAACAAAAAAACTTATTTATGGGGACTTTATATCTATAAAATTGTTGGAATTTACCAGATACTTCCCCTGAATCATTAGAGTAAGTCATAATTGGACTCTATGTGACATGTTCACCAAGCTTTGGGGATTTTGAGCAACTTGGAATTCACCAGGTTGTAGTTACTTTATGATCCTGAGAAGTTACTATCACTCCCTGGTGTAAATGTTTTTTCACTTCCTTCAAAAAAGTTTCAAAATTCAAAATATGGCCACTTGAGTACTCTAAATCACAGTGGATGAAATGCTTGCTATGAGTCCCTAGCAGATCCCTGAAACTGAATACAAGACTTGTCTTCTTCCAACAGGCAGATCATCACAGCATCTCATCATGAAGAAAAATGACAAGTCCCTGCTCTGCATAAAACTTTATATCTAGTATTATAATTGCTGAAGTTTTTTTTTAAGCTGGAATTCAAGCCCCAAAGCATTTTTCTAGACCTTCATTTCCACCCTCTGAAGTATCTGTGGCTGAGTAGTTTTCTCACCCTGCTTTCTACCTGTCAATATAGGATGAAACAATCTTTTCACCTACTATGTCCTTGTGAATCCCACACAGAGAAACAATAAGTGGGCTCCACCTTCAGTCTTTCCCTTGGCCCTCTCAACTCTCCCACTTCTCATTTTCTTAGGAAGCACTCACTCCTATTTTCTTATACCAACTTCTGTAGACAGTCTTTGGTATAAGATTTTTTTAGAAGACTTTGACTCCCTCTGCCTTCTATGATTGTTTTCTTTTACCTTCAAGTGGGATTGAAGCATCCTCACTTGGGCACTTCTGCTTCTTAACCTTGAGTTCTGTGGATTTTATTCTAGGTATTCTGTACTTTTTTGGCTAATGTCCATTTATTAGTGAGTACATACCATGTACGTCCTCTTGAATCTGAGATACCTCACTCAAGATGATATTTTCTAGTTCCATCCATTTGCCTGCAAAACTCATGATGTCCTCATCTTAATAGCTGAATAGTATTCCATTGTGTAAATGAACCAAATTTTCTGTATCCATTCTTCCACTGTGGGACATTGGGGTTGTTTTCAGCTTCTGGCCATCACAAATAAGACCACTATGAACATAATGGAGCCCATTTCTCTGTGACATGGTGGGGCATCTTTTGGGTATATGCCCAAGATTGGTATAGCTGGGACTTCAGGTAGATCTATTTCCAATTGACTCTAACATAATGAGAAGACATTCCTGTTAAGATAAAAAAAAATGTACTTTTAGTTTTGATTTGTTCCTTAGTCAATGATATTCATTACTCCACTACAGCAATAGTAGGTAGGCAGTGGCAGGAACTCTGTGTCTATGCAGGTAATGACATGTACGCTGGCAGTATAGAGAAGAAGCAGAGAGCTGCAACTCCCATGCAGCCAGGTGATTGAGCTCTATAGCATACTGTGTTCTAAGTAATATTTGGAAGATAGGTCATTTTAACTTACAATTTTACCACCTTTTGATGGAAAATCAGGATGTTCAAATGCATTATTCAAGTTGAAGAGCATCTGTATTTTGTATACTCATAGTCTCGACCTTAAGCTTTGAAAATTTATCCATCAGTTTTCTTAAGACTTCTTATAAATCCAATTCTGTGGTCATAAAATTTACATAAAATTAAACTTGTTATGAATATGTTAATACTGAAAATTTTTATGCAAGGTTAGTTGTAAATATTTAGAAGGCATAGAGAATTGCAAAGAATACCAAAATCAAGCACCAAACACCACCTATTTTTCTGATACCACACCTTCAAAGATGCTTGATTATAGAACATTACTATTGAATATCAGCTACTATTTTCAGTTTGCTTTCATTTTTCTTCTTCAGTTATCAAAATTATATTATGTCTGAAAGCTCATTGAACCATAAATATTTTATTATAATATTTTATTATTTATTTTGTGTTTGTAGGGTCATCAAACATGAATTAATCTGGCTTACTTTGCATTTTAAAATTTATATATGACATAAATTAGCAAGTTAAAGAAAATTTAGACATTTATCATACAACAAATTATTAAATGTGGTTAAACCAAAATTCTTCTTTTTGCTATAACATCAAAGAAAAGAACAAATATTCTAGGCAATGCAGGAGCCCCAATTATGAACTCTGTGAGGGAAGGAAGTCTCTTGGCATATAAGCAGCTGGCTTGGTTTTGCCTTAGCTCTGCTTTGATCTCCCTCTGTCTTCTTTTCCTTCTTCACTGATGTTTCTTTATTCTTCATTCAACAAGCATTTAGTGCTTACTTCCCAGGTGCCAAGCCCACTACCAAAGGGTAAAGATACTAATGAGACAAGACATCCCAGGGATCATGGGCCATGAAGGAGACAGATAAATAAGCACAGAGCTCTTGGGTAATGTGACCAGACTCTAAATTAGTGACAGAGCAATATTTGATTCTGAAGGAAACCTACTTACTTTTTAGAATTTTAAAACACCAGACTGTAGAAATCTTTTGCTGAAACAAGTTAAATAGCACACTAATGTAGATTAACTATCCCTGTAAGGAGACCCCATCCTGAGCACTGTTGTTATTGAGTCTCGTAGGCCCTTACAGAAAATGTTCACTTCCATTCCTACCATCCCATCCCCAGCGAACTAATGCTCTTTTTTTTTTTGAGATTATAATTTAATCATGAAGTTTCTTCCTTCTCTTTCCTTCCACCAAATTTTCCCCTGTGTCACTCCTTACTCTCCTTACAATTCATGGCTTCCATTTTCACTAATTGATGTTTTTGTATGCATGTATGTATAGTTCATTGTATAGGGTGGAAGCCATATAGCTTTTTTTCCCATCTAGCTTAGCATGTTCATTGGTATCATCCTTGTCAGCATACTTTTTGGGTGGTCACACTGTTGAGATATTATTGGTGTAGCTTCTAATGTTATTAGGAGACACAAACTCACAGAAAGATTCTTGATTTTTGTGTCATATAATCTTTCTTCCCCCTCTTATGCAATGTTTCCTAGGCCTTAGGTAGAGTTGAGTTTTGGAGATGTGTCCTTTGCAACTGAGCTCCACTGCTCTGTATTTTGATTGGCTTTCTGTAAAGATCTCTTTATGTTGCAAAGAGAAATTTTCTCATGAGATGTGAAAACTAGACTTATCTATAGATATAAAGACAAATGTTTACAGATTCTTTTCTTAGGATTTATGCTGGTTTAATGAGTTATACATTGTAGACTCTCCTCCAAAAACCATGGTTTTATTATTACTGAGTAGTTGGCGAGGTTTCCAGTACCAGGAATAATCTTTTCCTGTTGAGTGGGTCTTAAGTTGAAGCTGTTAGTTAGCTCCAAGATATACATATTGATACTATATCCATTTAGTTGTCATGGCATACTAGTATTGATGTGGTTCGTAGGCTCCACAGTGGGTGAGAATGCTGGTAGCTTCTCTCTTTTGGATGTCTGAATGGAGTCTTTTGGAACCATAAAAGCTAGACCTCAGGGAGAGCAAATTCAAGTCAGTTCTAAAACATGGATTTCTTGGCCCTGTTTTTAAGTGCATGATGTCTTCAACAAGGGACTTTACTCCTCTACCTCTGTGGGGTAATCATAGGCAATTGCAATAAACTGTATCTTTTGTTACTCTTCTAGACAGATTGTTGGCTTGACCAGGGGTGACTTCTCCTTTTTAGTGCAAAACAAGCAGAAATGACATATTTCTTTTGTTTTTAAGTTTCCAACATTGAATAAACAGCTATCTCAGTGTTTTGACTTATGCCTCTGAATATTTCCAACCTCCACTATAAATTATAGTTCCCCAGGTGGCTATACACCTTCTAGCCATTGTAATAGAATATGGTGGCTAAAGCAGATGTGTTTATCATAGTGCACACACATAAATATGAACAAGAAATGTCTAATCAAATTGTAAGTAATCAGAAGAGCAATATCATTCATATTTTGTGACTATCTTTTCATAAAAATAATTGCCAGAAATCTAGGCATTTTCCCTCGGCATTTCCTCTCCTCTAAATGAACTAGTGTTGTGATTTAATTAGCACGTGATATGTTAATTTGAGTAACTGAAATTTTACAATAAAATATATATTTTATTGTAATGTTTTATATAAAATGTTTTATATAAAACATTTTTATATTTATGAAAAGTTGATTATTATAGATAATAATCCTATTATTTGATAAACAGAGTATTTTAAAAATACTTATCTCACCAATGAGAGAGGATATTTTTAATCTTTCTGTGCATCTCAACAGAAGATAAAGGTAGAGTAAGGATAATTGTTCTTTGTTTGAGTAGAACAGCAATCTTCAGTCTTGCTGAACAAAGTTTTAATGCTATTGATATTTAGACTCAGGCTTTATTAGTCCACTGACTTTTCTGATTTGTGACAGTGGACCCTGGGAATTTCCCAAAGTCCCATGAGCCAATTCCCATGTTTCTTTATATATCAATACTAATTGGTTCTCTCGACAACTTGACTCATAGAAAATTGCAAGTAGTTCATTGATGGGGTGAGAGAACAGGCTGAGAAGAAAGTAGAAAACATCTCCACCCAATATTACCAACATTCAACAACTCGGAGCGTTCTTATTCTATTTCTTTTCAAAGAGAAGTGACAAACACCATATGGATACTATCACTTCAGACTTTGTGTAAGTTATAGTTTCAGTCATAAGAATCATCAGAATGTCTGGTGAAACTACATAGAGCTGACTTCTCAGGACTGGGCATTTTGTTCTAGGAAAGTGGCATACAACATATTTTACAGAATCAAAATTTTTTGGAAAGATTATGTTACCACATAATTTCCCTGCTTTGCTGCAGCTTATAATAGAGTCAAATGAATGGTTAGTTAAGCACACCATGCAATTTCATACTCCATTTATGTTGATTGATTTATAGTTTAATAAAAATGATCACAGAGAATTAAAATTAGAGTTTAAGCAATAGACATTTAATATTGTCCTTCTTGTTCTACATAGAGTATTGGTGTTCTCATAATTAAAATTGTGTCACTTCCTCTGAAACCAAGAGTGAACTCCACCAAAAGTTTCTGTCAAATGAAATCTTCAACACACATTTCTTTCCCAATAAAGTTTGCTGCTGTTTATCCTTTCTCCAGTCTCTCTTCATATATAATTGTATGGCTATATTTTAAGTAACAAAATATAATGTGAAATAATTTTAATATACAATGTGATTTGGAATCAATGTATAGTCTTCCTGGTAAGATATTCTAGAAAAATTCTAGAAATATAAACCCTTTAAGATGTTTTAGAAATCTGGTCGTGACAATGTAATATGCAAACAAGGAAGTATTGTTCAGTCGTTTTCTTCTGACTTATTGTGGGTATGAATAAAATGAAATATCCATATCAGTATGTATGGTTTTGAGGTACTTTCTTCTGCTGTACAAGTTGATACACATTATTAGCTATTAAGCTTCTGAAATCATTGTGCCTCTTAATGTAATTAGACCTTAATATGAGATTATTGGTGGAGTTGGTATCAATATAGCATATTGGGATTTTGATATCTTTCCCTCAGTGGGAGTTTTCAGTTCATGTCAAAAGGTTCAGGGAGGTACAAGCAAGTGATCTTCATTGTTCTGGATTTGCAGTCTAGTTCCCTGTTTCTTCTTCTTTTTCTAATCTAAATTTACTGTGGGAGGGATCTATCTTACCTACCTTACTTGTTAGCTT
The DNA here is from genome assembly GCF_011762505.2 of Arvicanthis niloticus. Taxonomy (NCBI): domain Eukaryota; kingdom Metazoa; phylum Chordata; class Mammalia; order Rodentia; family Muridae; genus Arvicanthis; species Arvicanthis niloticus. Next base: position 2,295,717 of record NC_047671.1, read on the forward strand.
TCTTATTCAAAGATTTGTTTTGTATCAACTTTATAACATGAGTCTTTACATCTCATAAACTCATACATAAAGTTTATGAAGCTGTCCTAGCTTGTCCTCAGGACTCTTTCAGGTAAGGTTATACTCTTTTCAGTCAAACATTGGCATGAGAACATAATACTGGTTCTTTATCATCAACTATAATCAGAGATCGAGATCTGATCAGGTAGGGTGATTGTTACTAAAGGGTCATTAGATTTTCACTCTCGGTTGTGGGGAGCCGACAGACGGCGGCTATCATCCTTGCAGCCTTCTTGAGCTATATACCCTGACAAGATACTTGTTTACAACAGCCTACAACAGCTGAGCACACTCTGATAACATCTTGTTTTAGATACCCAGGATCTTCCCTTGGGTGTGTATGACTTAAAGGTGTGATTTAGAGATAAGACTTAGAAATGAGACATATAAAAGGAAGACAGAAGAAAGTACTCCAGACTTGGAACTTGGAACTGGGAAAGAGACTAGCAACTTAGAACAGAGGATTAGGACCTGAGACTTGGTACTAGGAACTAGGGACTTGGAGAGAAGAAGACAGACTGAAGAATAAATGGGATTGAATCACACTCTGTCTGGTCTCCATTCTTCGAGTCCATTCTCACTTTCTTGCTGAACCCTGACCCACCAACCAGAGCAGCTTGGGGCAGTGTGGGCTCTAACAACTTAGCCCCCAAGGCTTTTGGCAGTGCCAGTTCCAACATTGATAGAGCAGTTCGTGATATTTTGGCCCCCAAATGTGGGGCAGAGCGGTCTGTGACACTAGGGTTAGAGATATAAATTACATATGTCATCCTGGCCCACATGAGCACTTTTATAGGTAGGTTTACATATAAGTTAAAGTCATGTACACATTTATTTATACATAAATATTTATTGAAATATTTTTATTTTGAAAGATCAAATTCAATATATTTCTATAAATACAAATGTCATTTCATTGAGCATTATTACTAATATATGATGCAATGTTAATTTTTGTATGTCAGAACTTGTATTTGAGATGTTTTTCAACTAAAAATTACTTGTTCTTCAATATTGAACTAAGATATTTCATTCAGGAAGATATTTACTGCTCCTTTGACTTCAGTGCACTTTCATCAGATACCTATGTGTTTTGGTTTATTCATATTCTTATTGTTTTCTAAATTATTTGTTTAAGAGATGGATTTCAGTTTAGATACATTTGTGTATAGTTATATATGTGGTAGATAGTACTGGGTCTGCTGAAGATGGTATTTTTTATTCTGTTTAGCATCACTTCAAAACTGGAAATCCTCCTTTTCCAATACATGTGACCTTTTCAGGCTGACCAATCACAATCTTACCACCTACTGCTTTCCACTATTATAAAGGCACCTGTGAACCTGTACTCATTTGAACACAGTACTTCTTTGCTTGTATAAGCCAATAATTTTCATAATAGGCATTGGATGAAGAGTTTATCAGAATCCTTCCTTAGAATTGAAAAGAGTTACCTACAGGTCAACGCTAAGCTTTATTTTAGCTATTCAAATGTTTAGTTACATGTGATTATATTGCTCAAAGAGGGATGGGGAGACTTAGCTAAACCTGTTGATTATATTATCTGAATAATTGCTGAATGACCAGTATCTTTAAACTTCAAGGATCAGTAAGACCACAAATTTAAATATTTTGGCTTATCTATATTTGAATTTGATGTCTATTACTGAAAATACTGACATGAAGTCAGAACCAGAATTCAGCAAATTGAAAGTGATAAGCAG
>NC_047671.1:2300000-2457500 GCF_011762505.2 Arvicanthis niloticus
AATTGTTCAATCAGAGGTGTAACCCACTGACCGACCTAGATATAACAACTATCTTTGACTGGTGGAGATACATGAATATCTGCCTCCCTGTCTCCCCCCTCTTTCTCTCTTTCATCACCTAGCTTCTCCTATCCTTCTTCTCCTCCTCTTCTTACTCCTTTTCTTGCTCTCAGTACTCCTCCTACCTTAGCTCCTCCTACACATCACCCTTCCTGTTAAAATGAAACTTTTCTCTCAAAATACAATTAGAGCATAATTATGCCAATTTGTACCAGTGAGGTACAAGATAGTCCTAATACCCCGTCCATCATTTTGTTGACTAACCAGCACCTCTGTCATCTATCCTAACTAAAACATTTAGTTCTGAACCTGGCTTTAGGATGAATATCAGCTGACTACCATCCACTCAAATCTTTTCTCTTACGGTAAATAGCTATAAGTTTTCAACCCCATCAGAAATCCAGAATGACTGAGTTAATTATAGTTGTGGGAAGCACAAAGCATAGCTTCTAAAATTTAGCCAATTTATAGAGACCTCTGAACACCTGAAAAGCCCCTATACTACCGAACGTTGGAGCATCAAATCTTCAGCCTTCTGGCCCAGAATCATCTGACAGACCTTGGTGATGCAGGATTATTAAGGACTGATTACTCTGTCTAGGCAGATATAATCAGTCGACTATTCTGCATGTGTGTCCTTTTCTGGACAGTAATTTGTCTGTAGATGGAGAGAGGCAATTCTTGCCTAGTGGCTGTTACCACACAACTGGAGTAACTCCAAGGATGCTCAATTTCTTCTTAGAATCCACGACAGTAAGCTGTCAGGAGCAGACAGGTCTCTAATCAATATGAACATTAATATATAAATATTTGTAGCATCAGTTCTATGGACTTCTGATGTTTTGAAAACCAACTATCCATGTAAGGTAACCTGGACTGTTTTCTGTTAACTCCTCTCAGCTATTTCTAAGTAAAATATGGAAAGCACCCTAACAATAAACTCAAAAATATGAATTTGCTATAGTCCCTTAACTCATAGGTTAACCATCCCAAATCAGTTAAAAAAGTTAAAAAAGGGCTGGGTCTAGGCATTGTATTCCTAAATGTGTTATACAGGCACAATGCCCATGAGTGTATCAATATTCATCTCATTTTTATACTAATAAGAGGCTCGTACCAATGAAAACCTTAAATTTGAGATCAAAGTAAATTTTGTACCATTTAAGAATTTATAACTTCATCTTGATAATAAGTATACAGATTTCTACCAGTAGGTTATGGCTATGCAGTAAGTCCTAGCTAATCCCCCCTGTTCCAACAAAACCACTACTTGTCCCTAGAAAGCAGACCATTATTAACCACATTAGTCCCCAAGCTCAGGGAATAGGGGCGCTGACTCTTCTTTGACTTTTTCAAGCTGATTAAGGGCGTTGAGATTTTAGAAGAGGGGTGGGGGGGAGAGTAAGTTGATAAGCCTCTGATGCTGTGTCTTCACTGAATCCAGATGGAATTCCAGGACATCAGAGGTTTGGGCAGGTCTGCTCAGTATGCTTGATGAGTAGATACACCAAGGCTGTGTATTCTGCAATATACAATTCTCAGAACAAGTTTTAGTATCAAGAAGAAAAAAAAAATTTCCACCCCCAGGGCGCTGACATTTTTTTTTAAAGATGTTGGTTCTGAAGACTTTTTTTTTTTTCCCCGCTTCTTAAAATTGGTTGTAGTATTTACGTTTCAGATTTTATCCCCTTAGCCTACTTCCTCCCACCACCCAGAAACCTATCCCATCCCCCTCCTCATGCTTCTATGAGGCAGTGACCACACCTACCCCCCTCACTATCCCCTCCCCGCCCTCACATCCCCCCCCACTGTGTGTTCATTCATTCATTTTTCATTCATTTTTTTTATGGGACCAAGAAACTCCTCTCCCACCTATGTCTGACAGGGCCATCCTCCCCTACATATACCTCTGGAGTCTTGGGTCCCTCCCTATGTGTTCCCAGGCTGGTGGTTTAGACCCTGGGGGGCTCTGGTTGTTTGGTATTGTTGCTTTCCACCTGGGGTCAATAACCCTTTCTGCTCCTTCAGTCCTCTCACTAAGTTCTCCATTGGGAAACCCCTGATCATATCAGTGGTTAATTGTGAACATTGTCCTCTGAGTGTTTTAGTCTTTGGCTGACCTCTAAGGAGACAGGTATATCATGTTCCTCACATTATGCACTTCCAGCCATCCACAACAGTGTTTAGATTAGGTGGCTGTACATGGGGTGAATACCCAGGTGGAAAGGTCTCCTGATGGCCCCTCCTTCAGTTTCTGTTCCATGTTTTGTTTCCCTATTTGCTCCCTTGAGCATTTTTATTTCTCGTTCTAAGTAGAACTGAGGCATCCCCTCTTGGTCTTCCTTCTTCATGAGCTTCATGTGGTCTGTGCGTTGAGTCTTCGCTAATCCAAGCTTTTGGGCTAACATCCGTGGAGATATGTTTGTGTAACTCTCTTCTTTTGGGGGTTTTTGGAAGATTACTTTCTTGCTTTTTCTAGGTTGTAGTTTCCCTCCTTGTGTTGGAGTTTTCCACCAATTATTCTTTGAAGTGCTGGATTTGTGTTGAGATACTGTGTAAATTTGGATTTGTCATGGAATATTTTGGTTTCTCCATCAATAATGATTGACAGTTTTGCTGGGTATAGTAGTCTGGGCTGGCATTTGTGTTCTCTTAGGGTCTGTATGATATCAGTCCAGGATCTTCTGGCTTTTATGGTCTCTGGTGAGAAGTCTGCTGTAATTCTTATAGGTCTGCCTTTATATGTTACTTTGCCTTTTTCCCTTACTGCTTTTAGTATTTTTTCTTTGTTTTGTACATTTGATGTTTTGACTATTATATGGCGGGAAGTATTTCTTTTCTGCTCTAAACTATTTGGAGTTCTGTAAGCTTCTTGTATATTTATGGACATCTCTTTCTTTAGGTTAGGGAAGTTTTCCTCTATAATTTTGTTGAGGATATTTACTGGTCCTTTTAGTTGGGAGTCTTCCCCCTCATCTATACCTATTATCCTTAGGTTTGGCCTTCTCATTGTGTCTTGGATTTCTTGTATATTTTGGGTTAGTAGCTTTTTGTATTTTGCATTTTCTTTGACAGTTGTGTCAATGTTTTCCATGGTATCTTCTGCACATGAGATTCTCTCTTCCATCTCTTGTATTCTGTTGGTGATACTTGTGTCTATGACTCCTGATCTTTTTTTAGGTTTTCTATCTCCAAGGTATTGTCCCTTTGTGATTTCTTTATTGTTTCTACTTCCATTTTTAGATCCTGCATGGTTCTGTTTAATTCTTTTTCCCATTTTGTTGCATTTTCTTGAAATTCCTTAAGGGATTTTTGTGTTTCCTCTTTAAGGGTTTCTATCTGTCTACCAGTGCTCTCCTTAAGTTCTTTGAGAGTGTTATTTATGTCTTTCTTAAAGCCCTCAATCATCATCATGAGAAGTGATTTTAATTCTGATTCCTGCTTTTCTGGTGTGATGGGGTGTTCAGGGCTTGCTCTGATGGGGGAGCTGGGTTCTGATGATGCCATGTAACTTTGGTTTCTGTTGCTTACATTCTTGCTCTTGCCTTTTGCCATCTGGTTAACTCTAGTGCTGCCTGTACTTGCTGTCTCTGACTGAAGCCTGTCTTTCTAGTTATCTAGCTTGTGTCTGATCTCCTAGGGGTCCATATGTCTCTGTGATCTTTTCCAGCTGCACTGATTATAGTGGTACCTCTAGGATGCCTCAGGATATGGTGCCTCCAAGGTAGTAGTCCAGCTAGGTGTCTAATGTTCTGGGTGCAGTGTCTCCTCTAGAATATCTCAGGATACGTTGTCTGAAGCTCTGAGTTCATTTGTTCCTCTGTGGATCTGCATTGAGTGGACCTTCCAGTATGTCTCAGGTGGAATCCGGGGTCCACACAACAGCAGACCTGGCAGAGGTCTGATCTAGGCCTCAGATCTGAGAACTAGTTTCTAAGACACTGTCCAAATTAGAGCGCCTGGGATCCCTGCTTCCTCTGGGTTCTTGGAGGTTGGGGACAGAGCTGCCACCCAAGATCTGCTCAGTGCTCTGGCCCAGACCGGAAGGAACCAGTGTTCCGGGCCAGGAGTAACTTCCTGGGTCCTTTTGGTTCCCAGTTACTCCCTGTTTAGGGCAGGCCCTGCTGTCTGCTTACCTAGGATACTGCCTGAGTTCCAGTGCCTGGGATCCCTGTTTCCTCTGTTTTCTTGGATGTTGGGGGCAGAGCTACCACCCAAGATCTGCTCAGTGCTCTGGCCCAGACAGGAAGGAACCAGTGTTCCAGGCCAGGAGTGACTTCCTGGGTCCTTTTGGTTCCCAGTTACTCCCTGTTTAGGGCAGGCCCTGCTGTTTGCTTACCTAAGATACTGCCTGAGTTCGAGCACCTGAGATCCCTGCTTCCTCTGGGTTCTTGGATGTTGGGGGCAGAGCTGCCACCCAAGATCTGCTTAGTCGAAATAAGACTCTTAATGCTTAAAGATTAACCAAATAGATTAATATATCAGCAATTACTCAATACACAAGATAACCATTAGATAATCAACTAATTAGAATTGTTAACCAGTTATCTAACATTGGTATGAAAAAGTACTAAGACAGGATGGTATACATCTACAGCCATCTCCCCTCTCTTCTGTTCCTCTTTTTCCTCTCTCCCTGCATTTTCTCCACTCCCAACTCCTAGCTCCACCTTCCTCTACCCTGTCCAATGACAGGACTCTGCTGCAAATACATTGGGCAGGAACTTTCTGCCACAGATATTAGGTAATATACCTATTGTTACACAATAGTATTATTTCATTATCAGCATTGGAAATGATATTTCCAAATCACTTCTTTTCTTTTACTGTCATTTCAGACACTTTAGTTTTACTAAAGGTTTTATAATTATATTAGTTGAAAAATTGATTTGTAAAATTATAAAAGACAGCACTTACTAAAAAATCTTACCATCAAATAAGTTTAGGGAACCATTAATTAAAAGAAACACTAAGGAGGTCTATCAAATCTAGATGTATTGATCTATCTTAACACAGAAGTTTTTCTCACAGACATATTGGCAAGCTCAATGAGGAAAAGATCTGAGTCAAGATTCTCTGGAAAAACTAAACCTAGAGCACATCCATAAACACCTGTAGGAGAATTTATTATAGGAGCTGGAAAAAGCTGCAAACCTTAGAAGTTACTGGTGTAATTTACTCTCAAGTCCACAAGCCTCAAAAACACATTGGCCAATATCTGAGACAGAAGGGCATGGATAGTTCAGAGGCAGAAGACAAAAGGAAGTCTGTCTTCCTCTTTTCCCATTCAGATACCTCGTGAGTTGAGAGGTTATTACTTGCACTGAATACACTCTTTTTTAAATTAGAGTATTGATTTGACTGCTTATCTCTTCCATAAGTATCCTCAAAGTCACATTTAGGAATATCGTGTTACCTGATGCCTTAACCAAGACAAGTCCACACATAAAATTAATGACTATGATTGATGTTCTGAACAACAGAACACAACAGTCATTAATATTTCCACTGTAATGATAGTATTTATAGAAATTGTAATATATATTTGTATGTGTAACTCAGACTAAAATTGTTTTGTGTAATGGTGAAATAATTGTACAATTGGAGTATTTTAAATAGAAACAAAAATATCTCATAAATATTAACACTCTAACTTCTCTTTAAGCAAACAGGAAATCAAAAAGAAACTAAACCCTAAAGTTCCTTGAATGAATGTATAAAACTGTTAATAAAAAATTAGAAAAGAGATGAATAATGACTAGTGAAGAAAAAGAAACTTAAATATTATCCAAATATAAAATGAAAAATAAACAAAATTAAATGGATGTATGAAGAATAAAAAGAAAAACAATGTAAACATACAAAAGAGGAAATTAAATCCAAAATTAGTAGAAGAAAAGAAATAATAAAAATCAGAACAGACATAGGTAAAAATGAGAAGAAAAGCATGTGACAAGCCAAAAATTTAAAATTTTTTTGTTGCTGCTAGAATCACAACAGGCTGGAAACTATGCAAAAGGAGCCAGCATTCAAGTCAGTTTTGGGACACACAGGAAAAGCTACTCATGTAAATAAATAGATTAAAACAAACAGACACAAATTGTACTTTTCAAAGATGTTGATTAAATTGATTAACATTTACTTAATCTAACAAGGAAAAATTATGAACTGGCAATATAAACAAATAAAACCAGAGATGTAAAAAAGGAGCTGTTTCAGCTATGTGTTAGCTCTCAATGCAGAAACACAGCATTCACTTCACAGAGATGAGAGATAGTTTATCCTCACAGCTAAATATGAGATCATGACCCTCAGTACTATGATCCAATGACATGTCAATTTTCTGAAGTTTATATAACAACTGAACAGATAAGGTCATAAATCAATACACCTTTTAAATATGTTGGTGGGAACAGAAGGTGAGCCACCTTAGGTATATCTTAACTCTCAAGCTTCAGTTCTCTCTCTCTCTCTCTCTCTCTCTCTCTCTCTCCCTCCCTCCCTCCCTCCCTCTCTCCCTCTGTGTGTGTTTTCTGTGTTTAAATTTTCCATTTTTTGGAAAACATCTGTTATCTTGTGTTAGTTCATGCTAATGATCTCATTTCTAACTAGATCCATTCTGGAAAGAGAATTTCCAACCAAATGGTCTCATTTTGAGATTCTAAGGAAATGTGAAATAATTTTTTGGAGAGTACTTAATCCACCCACTTTACAGAGTGCTTATTCAGAGCTAAGGAGTAAGAAAGCAGTGTCTTCAACTATACAAAATGATTCAACAGAGGGAGAATTACACTGATACTTCATCTTAGACATAGAAAATAACTTTCTGCATGGATAGAAATGGAGCATCAAGCCTTAATCCCACTTGGAAAGGGGAAGGGAGCAAACACAGGTGGCAGAAGGAGGGAGGGACCAAGATGGGAGAGGGGACAGGGAGCGGAAAAGGGCAACATAGATCAGGTATTGGTGGTGGTGTGGAACAGGAATCAAGTCCTGAGGGCCAGCAAAATGAATGGAAACAGGCAACATTGGGAGGTAGGAAGGGACCCTCTAGAATGTATCAGAGACCTGGAGGGTAAGGGAAGCTCAAGACTCAGAGGGAGAAACCTTAGATGAAATGTTCAACATGGGGAGAGGAAACTTGTAGAGTTTATCTCCAATAGAAAGACATGGCATCAAGTGGAGGGATGAGGTTGCCATCTCACAGTCAAAATCTCTGACCCAGAATTGTCCTTGTCTAAAAGAACTGCAGAGACAAAAAATAGATAGAATGAAGGAAAGGAGATCCAGTGACAGGCCTGAATTGGGATCCAGCTCAAGGGGTGGCTACAAACCTGACACTATCACTGATACTATGGTGTGCTTACAAACAGGAGCCTAGTAAAGCTGCCCTCTGAGAAGCTCAACAAGCAGCTGAAAGAATCAGATGCAGATACTTGCACCCAACCAATAGACAGAAGCCTGGGACCATTCAGGTGGAATTAGAGAAAAGCTGGAAGAAGTTGAGGAGAACAACCCCATATGAAGACCAGCATTCTCAACTAACCTGGATCCCCAAGATCTCTCAGACACTGAGCTGTCCCAGCCCAAACTCAGGTCAAGGTCTAGCAAGAGAAAGAGTAGGGATAGAGGGGCAAGAGATGCAAAGAATGGAGAAAAGACAGGGTGTGTGATCAAGTCTCATTTACTAAAAGGAAATCCTGGGCATATATATGCTTTACCACTTGTGCCTTGCAGCTGGGGGCACTAAACAACAAAACAAGATATGTGAGAAAAACAAGATGTTTATCAGAGTGTGCTCAGCTGTTGTAGGCTGTTGAAAAACAAGTCTCTTGTCAGGGTATATGGCTCGAGATGGCTGCAAAGATGAAAGCCACTTTCTGCTAGGAGTTGGCTCTGAACAGGTTCCCTTTTTAAATTTTTTTCAAAAGGGAAGGCTGGGAAAACTTACAGAAACCGTGCCTACCTTAGGTTGGAACAAAGGACCCCAGCCACCATTTTCTGTCTTTGGATACTCAACAGCCATTGATTGAGCTCCTGTCTTAGGATGGTGAGGCCTCCCAGTTAGGGGCAAGAGTCTTGAGGTGTTCTCCTACCTGTCATTGACATCCAGCTTAGCATGTCAGTTAGAGGTTAATCCTTGTCAGTCTTGATGACAGAGGATTTAGAGTCCCCTCCTTCCAGCCTGTAAAAACAGACTTGTATGGGTTTCATTTGAATAGCGTCTATCTGTTGTCATACAAAAGCCATCAGTCTGTAGAACAGCATGAACTCAAGAGACAAGAGACTTAACAATGCCTGAATGGTTGGTGCAAAAGCAACACTCTTTTTTAAAGGCAACACACAATCCCTTCTGTCAGAGGAGTAAAAGGTATAAGCCTCTTTCATTCTGTAACACTAAATCTAAATCTAAATCTAAATCTAAATCTAAATCTAAATCTAAATCTAAATCTATAGAATCTAAATAAATCTAAACACTAAATCTAAATTCTAAATCTAAATCTATAGAAGTACAGAGCTGTTCATAGCTTTGATCTTAACAAAACAATCAAGGAAATCCCTGTCTCTGCCCTAGTCAATCCTAAACCCAAAAAACAACTATAGTAACTGTGGTAATGGGTTTTCTCCTGGGTCTAAACAATGTACCCCACTAAATCATAAGTCAGGGAACCAAGAGTCCAATAGAGCCACCCTGGAGGTGCAGGTGGTGATGACTTCTTCTGCACTGAGAACTTCCCAAGTCAGGTTTGCTGGTTGATCTCTTCCAGTTTGAAGACAGTTGTGAAACATCTTCATGTTTCCTGCAAAGAAAAAATATGATTCTCAGGGGGTTTCTCATCCCTGGATTTGTTATTATTGTCTATTTGTTTAATCAGTCTCTCTGGCAGCCAGTACGCAGCATCTGCCATTTGGGAATATATGCAGACAGAACCTTTTCCCCAGATAAAAACTGGATCTGGCCCAATTCAGGTTCCAGTTAATGGGTCTTCCAGAGGACTGTTGCAAAATTCTTTTTGGTATCCGGATGCAAGAATCTATCTGCAGCAGGTTTTTTTTTTTTTTTTTTTTTTTTTTTTTTTTTTTTTTTTTTTTTTTTTTTTTTCACGAATCCAAAGTTAAAAAATGTAAAATTTTTGGGGGATCCCTTGATAGGGTGCCATTCCCAATTTTAATTTTTTCAAATTGATTTTTCACTAGCAATTGAGCAGCTTGTAATTTTTCGGTGGTTAGGGACCAGTGATCCACCCAGATGGGTGAGTCTCCCTTCCAGGTGATTATATCCACACAATGCCCGAGCAGTGCAGCTGAATCAATGCCCCCATCAAAAATACCTCAAGCCTCTTCTTCCAGTGTTACCATGGACCCTCAATAGGATGAGTAATCCCATCTTTACTTTTCCCTAATCTTTCCCCCGGACGAATTTAGAGTTTATCATTTGGGCAATGATTACTTCATTAGGGCTGCACATAATCAATCCCAACTGGTATAACAGATCTCAGTCTCAGAGACTAATGGGAATGCCTGGGATAACATAGGGTTGTATATTCCCTGTATTTCCTTCTTTATCTTTTCACATCAGCACCTTAGAGCTTTGCTGTGGATTTTGACTTTGGCCAATACCCCTTAGATTGGTTAAGGTTGGGGTCAGAGGTCAGGTGGCAGACCAATCACTTTGTTTTATGATAGTCACATGAGATTCTGTATCAACCAAGCCTTGGAATGCCTTTCCATCAAGCCATAGTGTCATCATAGGTTTTTTGTTTAACTATAAACTATACCGAATGTGCATCAGAGGAACGAAAGCCTTTATCCTCTCTCTTAGGACTTTTATATTTGTGATTAGTAGAGGTCATTGGAAGTAAGAATAGTTGAGCTATCCTCCATTCTGTAGGAATGGTGACTATATTCTGTATTGCCTTGTCTATTACCTTAATCTCACCTTGATAATCATTGTCTATAACTCCAGGAAAAATTTGTAGTCCCTGAATAGTAGCACTGCTTCTTCCCACTATCAAGCAAAATACATTTGGATAGATTGGTCCAAACACTCTGGTGGGGAAGGCCTGAGGTCCCATTTCTGGGGTTAATACTGTGTGGGTGGCAGAACTGAGGTCCAGTCCTGCACTTCCTGGTGTTGCTCGACTAAGTTCTGAAAGGGATCGTTATTTGCTGGTATGAAACTGACTGCCACATAAGCCTGTTTTGGCTTGTGGTCCTTCAGGGCCTGGGGATGGCCCCTGTTCCCATTTCCCTGATTATGAGAAAGGGTGTTTCCTTATGCATTTATCTTGGACCTACATTCATTAGTCCAATGCCGTCCACGTTTGCAACATAAGCATAGCCCAGACTGTTTTCTAGGCTGTCTCTGGGTTAACTCATTTTCTGCCTTGCAATATTTTGCAAAGTGTCCAGGCTTGCCACACTTAAAACAGTCTTTTTTGTCTCTACTTGCCAAAAAATCTCTTAGTGATTGTCCTTACTTGGCAGCCACCATAGGTAAGCCCTGTTGGTAGGAGGGCCCTATGTCAGAACAGAGTCTGATATACCCAGTAAGGTCTGTCTTTTTCCTGTAACGTCTAATGGCCGCTTGGCAGGCAGGATTAGCATTTTCATATGCAAGTTGTTTCACATAATCTACACCTGCCTCTGCATTACCAAAAATCCTCCCTGCTGTTATCATTAGTCAATGAACAAAATCAGAAAATTCTCTTGCCTGACTGTTGTCAAAGATGCACCAGGGTCTCCCTTTACCAGGAACTTATTCCAAGCCTTCATGGCTGCATTTTGAATTTGAGCAAATAAGCCTGGGTCATATTGCATCTGGTTATCACTAGAAGCAAATTGCCCTTCTCCTACTAAGGCATCAAAGGACCAACCATTACCTGCCTGAATATTTCTCCTAGCTGTTTCTTTACAATTCTCATGATACTCTGGATTGGGGGTGGGGCCATCCTCTTGAAGAAAGGGGAGAAGGAATGGGATGAGGAACTGTTGGAGGGTGGACCAGAAGGAAGAAAAAGACTGGACTGTAAAAAAAATAAATGATAATATTAATAATAATATTAATAATAATATTGTTTTAGTTCCAAAATATATTTAAAAAATGGAGCATCAAGAACATCATCATGTGATAAGTAAATTTGGTTAATTAAATTCAGTTCTTTTTTCTAACATTCTGTTAATTTTATATGTTATGTATTGTTAAAATAGAATCTATAATAAACAGTGAAAATTAAATTTTATGAAAATTTAGTGATACTAAGTAATATACTTCAACCTGAAACAAATTTTTAACTGCATTGATGCAAATACTTGACTAGTTTGGTTTTTTTCTTTAAATATATTATTATTCATCATAATTATTATTATGAGTCATAAAGTTTCTGTAGCTCAGGCTAGGGTCCAAATTGCTATGTATCTAAGAATTACTGTGAATTCTTCAGTCTCCTGACACCATTTCCCAGGTGATGAGATTACAAGCATTATATGCCTGTTTATTAAATATAAATTAACACAGGTAAGTGGTCATATGGGTATGTTACCAGAAATGTAATATACATATAAATTTATTTTGAGTAAGGATTACACCTGTAGGCTCATATATTTAAAGGCTTAGTCACCAGTTAGTGGAGTTGTTAAAGAAAGATTAGTTCTGGTCTTATTGGAATAGTTGTTGCCTTGTTAGAGGAAACATGTTACTGTGAGTTGGCTTTGAAGTTTCAAAAGTCCACCCTAGGACTAGTGTCTCTGCCTGCTGCCTTAAGATTAGCATGTAAATGTCTCAGCTACTGCTCCAGCACCATAACTGCTCTGTGCCATGATTACCATAGAATAATCCCCTAAAATTATCAGCAAGCTCCAGTTAAATGTTTTTGTTTGTTTGTTTTGTACAAGAGTTGCTTGTTGATGGTATCTCTTCGGAACAGTAAAACAATAAGACATTCATGATTGGGAAATTCTAAATATATCAATGGAAGTTTCCAAGCTATTGAAACAGTCAGTTATAGTGCATGTCTTAAAATATGTGTATTGGCCTTGATCTGGGAGAACAAGATTAGCTTTATTTTGGGAGTTAACTTCTTAGACTTAGATGCACTATGTGATAGCTGTTTGTTTGCCAGACAACAGGGTTAATATGTAATTGGAATACTTGCATGCTGAAATCATTGATGCGATATAAAATAACTAAATATCTACTCCTTCCTTCATTCCTCACTCAATGAGTGAGGAGCCTAAATGAGGACTAAGCCCTGCAGAGAGTGAGGTCAGACTATATAGAACACAGACCCAAGTGTCAGTGGTGAATCTGAGTGTTTATAAGGTTATTTCCATAACTTCAACCTCTATAAGGGTGCAGATAATACTGCCCCATACACAATGTAATGGGATATGCAAATCTAAGAAGTATGACCTACTTAGAAGAAGCAAACTATATGTTGGGTGAGTTGGACAATTTTCCTGCTCTTTGATCTCTGCTTCCTAGCTTTATGGTAATCAGTTTTGTTTTACCACCCATAAAAAAAAGAACCCAATGAGACAGTGAGTCAAAGTAAAACCTCCATGCTGGACATGATGATGGTGATTGTTCTCTTAGAAATTTTATTACAATGATGAAAAGTTAATAAAAATTCTAATTCATTCATTCATTCATTCATTCATTAAATAAAGCCTTAAAAATAAAACAAACATAAATAAAAAAGCCAACCATGTGGCAATAGCATCTACCCTTGGACTTCTCGTGTTTTAAACGTTTGAGGGATGGCTCTTAAAGAATTGCAGCAATTTTTTTTTCAAATTGCTCATGAGGGAAACAAGTTATTCATACACTTTTTTTGAGGGAAACAGGCAGGCTTGTTTTAGAAACCAGTTATTAATAACTAGTTTCTACTCTGCTCCCAATAATCAATAATTTCGGTCTATTTTATCATAACAAAACAAAAAGCCTCATCCTTTACTATATTGCTGAGAATAAGCTGTTGAAACTAAGTAACAGACTAAAGTTGTGTAAAGATTTCCTGAAACCATAACATAGGATCTTTGTGTAAGAGACAGTTTCTGATTTAAGTCTTTACTCATAATTGAAGTTAAAGTGAATTGGAAAGAAGGAAGAGGAATGCCGCCTTGTGCATTGTAGATCTAAAGCCTCTAAAATTGCTAAGTTGAGTTCTTTCAATAAGCAAGTCTCATTTTTTGTTTTGTTTTGTTTTGTTTGTTTGTTTGTTTGTTTTTGTTTTTTGAGACAGGGTTTCTCTGTATAGCCCTGGCTGTCCTGAAATTCACTCTGTAGACCAGGCTGGCCTCGAACTCAGAAATCCGCCTGCCTCTGCCTCCCAAGTGCTGGGATTAAAGGCATGCACCACGACTGCCTGGCTGCAAGTCTCATTTTAAATAACCATTTTTGACCAAAATTGTTATATACTCAAATATTTTAGAGTTAAAATTATTTCAGATAATTTTTACTTAAAATAGTTAAAATAAAGATGCTTTTTCTAAAAAGCATCTTAATTACCATCTTAAAGTATTGCATTTAACATTTATTTATGATCCTTTATAATATGCTAAAATCTTCAGAATATTATTTCTGTATGCATCTTAGGAAAAATTCATATATACAATTTTACTAGTTTAAAAATATAGCCTTATTATGATAAGCCCACAATGATCTAAACACATCTTCCATTAGTGGTGCCTTGATTACTGGTTTTAATCAAAGATTCCCAAGTAATATCACCAGGAGACATAAACAAAAATAGTGAATATAATCTTGCTATTGTTTTCTTTATGGTATGCATTAAAAAACCAGTGAGACAGCAACTAATAAAAATAATTTGAAACATTTCTCTGAATTGTCCTAGAAATATCACAACACTCATTCTCATTGGTTTCTTCTTTAGTTTGCAAATTATTCATAAATCCTGTGCGGGCATAGCCTCAGGCTTATTGTGCAAGTTAGCCATTAATAATTACTTCCCTTTCTAAGTCCCCCTCTTCACCATGATTCTCCATGATGGCAGTCCTTTTCATCCACAATTGCCTGGCATTTCACTGGCGTATGTTGCCTTTTCTGAAATGTGTAACTCCTCACATTTATTTCACTTCTTTTTTTAAATAATTCAAGCATTATGGTTAGAACTCTATTAAATATTTATATAGAATATTAAATATTAATTTATATAAAGCAAAACCAACTTAACATCTCTTATCTATTGTTCAAATTCCTGGTTTTCCTTGTGGACAGCCATTACCTGTCTCTCTCTCTCACTTGTCTCTGCCAGTCACAACGATTCTCATTAAAGTGTCCACTATGTCCCATTAACTTTTGGTCAAAAATGTCTGACTTCTTAAGATATATATTCAAAGCATACCAGTATGTATTCCGCCTCCTTTGCTAAAGTTCCTGACTCAGCATATCCACAGATCACTCTCTCTGCTTTCTCAAGCTTGAACATTCTGTATTTCTTGTATTGGTTCACATCTCTGAAATGAACATATCCTTCTCTGATCAACCACGTGTTTCCTGATTATAGACACAGACACAACTGCTAGGTGTAGTTGTGTTTATGGCAGTTCAGGAGTCCTTGCTTATGGCATTTGTAGAAGTACTAGCCGAGGCACAGTGATTGACACAGAGTAAAAGGTTTATTATTCCTGAGTTTTTGTGTCTTATTCAACACCAATAGGAGATCTGTAAGAAGGAAAAAGCCACACAGATGAGTAGTCTCTATTTCCTCTCACATAAAAACTTTCCTTCCTTCCTTCCTTCCTTCCTTCCTTCCTTCCTTCCTTCTTCCTTCCTTCCTTCTGCCTGCTTCTTTCTCTTCTTTCTCTTTTTTCTTCCTTTCTTCCCTCCCTCCTGTTCTCCCTCCTCTCTCTCTCCCTTTCTTTCTTTCTTTCTTTCTTTCTCTCTCTCTTTCTTTCTGTCTGTCTGTCTGTCTGTCTTTCTTTCTTTCTTTCTTTCTTTCTTTCTTTCTTTCTTTCTTTCTTTCTTTCTTTTATGAAGCCTTCTCCAAAGATTTTAAACATTCATCCACATTTTGGGTAATTTTGATACCTCAGCCTTATATCTTAAGGAAATGCTCAAAAATAACATCATATCCACTCACCTTTCTCCCTTTTAGAAAAGTGAAATAAATTCTTATTCCCTCTAAAGCTTGTATTGTCTGCAAGAAAATCTTTGTTTGTGCTATAATAATAGTAAGCATAAAACAGGATAAGAAAACCATAAGACACTACATAAGAAGTGTCTGTCAATACATTAAAGATAAACTCAGTGGGCACTAAAATATATTGGTGTGGAACTAAGAATGAAGCAAAGCACTTCCTCGTTGAGGAGTTTGATCAAGAGCAACCATCGTGTTTGAATTCTCTACTTCAGTCACCATGTCTTCAATCTGTCTGTAGTCTGGTTACTGCACTGTCTGTAGTTTCTGTTTGCCTGAAGTTCGTGTGTGTGTGTGTGTGTGTGTGTGTGTGTGTGTGTGTGTTTAATGTGAGTTGTGCTTGTGTGTTCTGTGCTGGTCTGTCCTTGTGTCCCTAACATGGATGTTATCTCTCTATATAGTGAACAACAGAAAATATAGCATGACATACAAATGAGAGAAATCCTCAAGAGAGTTTTAAAGCAGGAAACTGGAGGGTGAAAATATTTGCTCATTAGAAACTTGTGAGTAAGCAATATTTTATATTTTTAATTTTTATGTGTATAATGAGATGCACATATGAAGTTCAGAAGACAAGTTGTGAGTCCTGGGGACCAAATTCCAGTCATCTGTCTTTGTGGTTACTGCCTATACCAGCTGAGATATCATTCATATCTATATCTGTATGTGTAATCTATCTATCTATCTATCTATCTATCTATCTATCTATCTATCTATCTATCTATCTAATCTATCTATCTATCTATCTATCATCTATCTATCTATCTGTAGGTGTATACACACACATATATTTATATATATAATATATAAGGAAGACATTCTCTACTAATAGAATTCTATTGTTAATGTCTTGTATATTACTGAATTGGTGTTTATAATCCATTCAAATTTCTGTTTACTGAATACTCAGTGTTTGTAGTTCTGTCTGTTGTGTTACCTTGACCTTCTAGCTCAATGATTCTGAGTCAAATTATGTTGCACCTATATGACTATATTTTAACTTTCCATTATCTTTATCATGGTATAATAATATCCCAAATATGGTACAAAGGGAATTATTCTATCCCAGTTGTACTATTTATTATATAATAGCAACTGAGTTTCCATTTATTTCAGAGCTAAAAAATAACTCCAGACAGAGCAATCCTTAATAACTCTAGATAACTTTAATAATGCTCTTTTGTCTGTTGATTTATTACTAGTGAACCCCAGATACTCGTCTTGAAATACAGTTTAACATAGCTCTTGCTGTGTTTTGTGTCGAAGTCATCAATCTCTTGGGAACTAAGATTGCTCGATCAGCATACACTGTTTTTATTCACTTTACATCCTTATCCAAGCTTCCCTCATTCTTCTCCTCCCAGTTCCACCCATAAATCATCCTTCCTCACTATCCCCTCCCCTTTTCTCAGAGAAAGGGCAGGACTCTATGGGTACCAACCTACCATGGCACTTCAAGTCACAGCAGGACTAAGCACATCTTCACCCACTGAGGCTAGACAAGGCTCAGCTAAGTGAAGTGGATCCAAAGGCTGGCAACAGAGTTAGAGACAGACCCTACCCTAATTGTTGGGAGACTCACATAAAGACCAAGCTGCCACAAATGTAAATGGGGCTTAGGGCCATACATCCTCTTTGTTTGGTGGTTTAGCCTCTGTGAGCCCCTATGGCCCCAAGTTAGTTGACTCTCTTTGTCTTCTTGCGGTGTTCTTGTATCAATCCTTCCCCAGACCCTTCCATAAGTTTCTTCCCCAAGATCTGCCTAATATTTGGCTGTTGGTCTCTGAATCTGTTTCCATCAGCTGCTGGAAGAAGTCTCTGAGGACAGTTATGCTAGTCTCCTGTCTGAAAGCATAGCAGAGTACAACTAATAGTGTAAGGGGTTGATTCTCTCACATGGTCTGGATCTCAAGTTGAGCCAGTCATTAGTTGATCATTTGTCAATCTCTGTTTCATCTTTATGGACAAATTTTTTAGGACAAATTTCAGGTTAAATGTTTTTGTGAGTAGGTTGGTGTGCCCCTGGCTCCCCTAGAAGTCCTGCCTTGCCACAGGGATTGGCCACTTCAGTTCCTATATTCCCAGCTGCTAGGAGTCTCAGTTATGGTCCCCCCATATATCTCAGGAGCCTCCCCAGCCCCAGGTCTCTGGCTTGTCCCAGAGATGCCCCACCCCACTGATTCTGTTCTTCTTCCAAGCTCTTTCCCCTGCTTATACCCAATCTCTACATGTCCCAGATCCCTCCCTCCATCTGCACACATTGTTAAGCAAAATGTTTGCTAGCTAATAGGTCAAATAGAGGAAAAAATCATTTTTTGCTTATATCCTGAAATACTTAAATCCATGGATCTTGACCATGAATAATATCATAAAATTTTGCTGAATTCAAGCATATGTTACATCCTGGAAATACTTTCTGGGTGTACAATGTGTTTTTCTAGGTGGTGTGGTATGAAGCATCCAGTTGCCCATTTCAACAGCATACCAGGTCAGCTTCCTTAGATGATAGATTGAAAGCACAAGACAATGAATTTCATGTGTGTGAAGCATTGACCTAATTCATTTGCTGAGCAGTTCATTTCTTCATCAGACATAATTTTAGGCAGAACATGCAGGTAGAGATGCTCTGCAAACCCACTGATAGTGGATTAGGTTATAAAGAGAGAGTTAAGAATCTACAGTTAAGAAAACAAACATGCTAGAGATAACAGAGTGTTTCTTTACTATAAAACATCCCAATTCAGCCATTTTCCCCAGGGAATAGAATAGTGATCAAAATGATTGTAATTAGGTTTTCCATAGGGCGAGCTGATGCAGTTGAGTTCATAGATCCCACTGCAAAGGACAAAGGGTACCTGGGGTGGAGTGTGGAAATTGACATTAAATAATGAGTCAGCCTGCTCATTGGATAATTTTGCTTTCCTTTCACTTGGTTTTCTCTTTGCTAAGTGTTTATAAAGAGCACAGACACAAAACCCTATTTCAATTTAGAACAAGATTCCCTATTTCTTACCTTGAGCTTTTGAAACACAAGATTTTAAGTCAATCCTTATTTTATCCATTACTGCATTGCCACTGCACACAAGTACAGTGGTGGTTCATGGCAGTGCCATCTTGCCTACATAGGGAATGATCAGAAGCACTGCCCACCAATGTATCCGCTAGTTAATGGTTTACTTAACATTGTGTGGAGCATCACCAGTAGTGGTATATGGGTTTATGTAGGAAGCTGACCTGACAGACCTGACGGCTGGAAGGCACCGCAGGTCCGCCTACTCAAGGCTGCTGCCCGTTTCTGCTCTCGGCGCCACGGACTAAAAGCGGCTGTGGCTGCCAGCCGAGAGAAGCAGCGCCCCAGCCTCAAAAGAGGCTGACGGGCTGACATTCGCCCGTCAGCCGCTGAGGCGAAGATCCAAGATGGCGGCTACTCAGGCTGAGGTAAAACTATCAGTGCACTGCGCATGCGCAGTGCACTTAGGAACTTGACTCCAGCCCCTCCCAAATGGGGCATGCAAATGAGGTACAACTAGGGTACCACGAACCTGGCCAATCACCCTGCCCGGGCGGGGTATGCTAATGAGTATGCTAATGAGTCATTGCAAATTGACCAATCGGACACCTCCATGTGCTTTGCCACGCCCAGGGCTGGGGGTATATAAGTAGCCCATTCTGAGCATTCCAGTTAGTCTCTCCCAGAAACCTAAAAGAGCGCTTCCAATAAAGGCTGTTGAGAAGAATCCGGTTTGTCGCGTCTTCCTTGCTGGACAAGCAGGGCGCGACAGGTTTAACTCTCATTTTCTGGGTTTATATGTCACTTAGTGCTACACACCTTCTTTAAACAAGACTATATTTTCTTAACCGGTAAATGATGTATACAGTTTCTACCTACTGCTTGCAGTAGTTATAGCTGTCATGTGCAACTTATCTATGCATCTTCCTTGTGTCTTAATTACATATTAGAAGGCCAGTATATAATAGTCTCATATAATAGAGGTCTGAGGTCAGTCATTCTCCAAAGAGATTTGATGTATTTTCCCCAAGACTTGGAGAATTGGTATGGTCATGTAGAGAAGGTATGAGAGAATTTATGGTAAGCAGCTTGACTCATGCCCATAGTAAGGGAGAATTGATGATCATATGAGATATCTTTTTATTGTGTTTTAATTATTCATCAGGTCACACATAAGTTTCTGCTATAATAGTTTCTTTTAAAATATCTTCACATTATTTTTTTTGAGCCCAATTCTATTTCTCAAGATTAGGCCTACGTTGTAGGAAAGTTTGCCTTTAAGTTTCTATTTTCAAACACATTCAAATATTTCAAATCCAACATATGTAGATTATTATTAAAGGAAAATGTCATGCAGTGTGTCCCGAAAGACCAATGTCACTCTTTATCTAGCCAAAAGATAGAAAATAGGTTAGATTCAAGAAATAAAATCTTCAACAAAATAAATTTGCTGAAGAAAACAAATATTGTAGCATATTCAAACCATAGTGAGTACTAACATGTCAACTTTATAGAATTGAAAAAAAAAAAAAAAAAAAAAAAAAAAAAAAAAAAAACATGACGGGCTGGCATACAATTTTTGATGATTTCAACATGACATGATGGTAAGTCAGACTCCTGCTCACCATCTTTAAAAAATATAAGTTCTGAAAGAAGTATTCAATTTTTTCCTGTCAGAGCTCTCAATTAATAATTGATCAACAAAACCTTATAACCACCATATGTTCTGTACTAGACAGGGGAAAAAACGAATAAAAAATGATAAGTAGTGTTTTGGTGTCAAGTTTATATTAAGTACTTAAATATTTCACATAATAATAGTGTCTTATATTATCTACTATATGAGAACAATTATAAAGAAATCAAACATATTTTGAAGAGAAGGATAAGTTACCATTGACATTTTAATGTTCTGCCATATCTCAGAGAAACACCATAGCTTTAAGTTTTTCTTCTTTTCCTTCCACCTTCCTTCCTTCCTTCTTCCTTTTTTCCTCCCTTCCTACTTTCCTTCCTTTCTTCCTTCCTTTTTTCTTTCTTTTTTCCTTCCTTCCTTCCTTCCTTCCTTCCTTCCTTCCTTCCTTCCTTCCTCTTTCAGTCTTCCTTCTTTCCTCCCTTCTTTTTCTCTTCTTTTATCACATTTATTATAATTATGGTTATTATGATTTGACAATTTCATGCAAGTAGATAATTTTCAATGATTCATAACCCTTTCTCACCTTCTATTCATCTCTTGCTGATAACACTTTTCTTCCTAACAAGCCACCATTGTACTTGGATATCTCTCTCTCTCTCTCTCTCTCTCTCTCTGTGTGTGTGTGTGTGTGTGTGCGCGTGTGTGTATTTAAGCCAGAATTTAATTATGTTTGTATACATGAACATAACTTATTTACTGGAACATGTGAAATGAAGCTGGTTAGTTTTTGACACCTAACACCCATTACAGCTACCTGAGATAAAGGAATCTAATTGGAAAAATGCAGCCCTATTGGATTGGACTGCAGCATGTTTATTGAGAATTTTCTTGATTAATAATTGAGGCAGAAGGGCCTTGTGGTGTGTGGGCAGTGGCATCCCTGAGAAGACTGTTCTGGATTGTATAAAAAAGTAAAGTCATCAAAACTGTTAGCATCATTTTTCTCTGGCCTCTGTTTTAGTTCCTGCCTTGAGTTCCTGCCCTTAGTTTTGTTTATTATAGACTATAAACTGTAAGTTTAAATAAAACACTTTCCCCTGAAGTTTCTTTGGGTCATTTTTTTTTTAAATCACAGGAAGAGAAAGCAAACTAAGACAGTGCAGTTAATAATACAGCACTAGAGTTTCCTGGTTTAGGCTTATGATGTCTCCAGCAAAGAAAAACTTGTATAGGTTCCCTCAAGTCTGGACAGAAAGCAGTGGGTTGTTCTTTGAATAGAAATGCCACCATTGCACCAATGGGTTAATCTTCCATGTAGGTCATTATTTCAGTTTGTGGGCTCAACATCTGGATGTAATCATTGAAACCTTTTTTTCTCCAGCAGCCTGCACAATGCCTTCTCTAAATATTTAGTTGACTTTCAGTTTTAAAGCAAGGAACTTTCTAAATCATGTATACACAGGATCACAATACTAGTTCAAGCCAAGGATTTGTGAAAGAAAATGACATGTATTCAATTCCACACTTTGTCATATCATGACTAATATATTTTAAGTTATACTTACTCAAAAATCAAGTACTGCATTTGGAGTATAGCTTATTAATAACACTTCCTGCATTTTATCTTTAGTCCTGAAAACAAAGCCAAACAAATAAAGTGGATGGACAGACTTGGCAGGATAGCTAATAAAGACTTTACAGATGTTCTACTTTGACCACTAACTTTACAATTTTAGTTTGAAATGATTTGGATATATATGTGTTCTGTTATTGTGTATGCTGGAAATAAGTTGTTTACATTAGATGTTTATTTAGAATGCCAAGATTTTATTGAAATTAAGCACCAACTGATTATTTAGATGTTTTCTATACTGATTCATTAAAAATTACTCCAACTTATTATCAATAGATCTACTATAGTTGAGGTTAAATTATTTTATAGTTTCTGCTCTTGGACATCAGTGGCCCAAGTCGTCTAACATTATTTAGCACAAATCTAACAATAACATTCTCTCTGCATTTCTACATTTAGAGATAGTCCTGATAATAGTCTCTTCTGATATAGTCTATTACAATGATTGATGCATATGCAATAAGGAGAAATCTGCTGGCTTGAGAATAATTAAAGCTTGAGCAGTCTATAACTCTCATTTTTACTCACTAATATAAATGTAGTGGATGTACAATGTGCATTTTACAAATATAAGTAGTTTTTCTTACACATTCCCAATAAAAAACTTTTATTTTTGATGCATTTTAGTATGTGTGGAATTCTGAATCAGAGTGAGTTGAAGCATCTGGCTCACAATATTATCTCAAATTTGAAACCAATTTATATATTTGGAAATTATCCTTTTTACATAGTTATTATAAAGAAGGTAGATACCTACAGAAATAATTTTCTAGTTCAAAATGATAAGTAAATACCATTAATGTAAAATTTGTAGATTTAGAGTTACGAATGTGATTGTTAAATATAGGAAATCCTTAGGCATATTGTAAATTTAAAATGTCCTAGTTAGATTTCTTATAATTCTCCCTGGTAATCCTGAGCCCAGTGTAGGTCACCCATACATGTTCCCTTGGTCTTTTTCTTCAGATAGATTGGCTTTGACTTCTGAATTCATGCTAGTTTCTAAATGGCCAAAAGGTAGTGTTGAGATTCTAGACTTCTACTGTACATTGTACAAAAGAATAGCTATAAAACATTGCCAGTATGAGCACCGACTTTTGTTGAGCCCTCTCAGGGGCTACTAGGCTTCATCATGCTCTTCCTAGAAACTAATCACTATTGCTGGGCTTAAGGGCATCTGAGCCAGAACTTATAAAAGCATACATTATTTGTTTTCAAAGTACTGTGTGTGTGTGTGTGTGTGTGTGTGTCTTAAAGAAGAGGCAGAAAGAGAGAGAGAGAGAGAGAGAGAGAGAGAGAGAGAGAGAGAGAGAGAGAGAAGAAGAAGAAGAAGAAGAAGAAGAAGAAGAAGAAGAAGAAGAAGAAGAGAGGAGAGGAGAGAAGAGAGAGGGTAGAGAGAGAGATGTCCCTAAAGGATCCAAGAGAAAATAATTAGCTCTTAATAAAATTAGACCCTGAGCTATACATGTTATTGATATATACATATAAGGCAATTTTAAATTTAAATAATGCCCAGGAATTTTATGGTGTATATGATATCAATCACATCCCTTAACTCTTCACAAAGAACTATAAGTAACTAAGGAATGCTGAGGGCAGGAAAAAAATCTCTCCCATGAATGGTCTCACCAACTGGTTATCCAACATCAAATGGTCAGCACTGAAAACAATGGTGCTTTAATGCAGAGTCACTTCAGCTTCTAAAAATGCCTTATTTCTCTTTTCTTTATTCCTCCATTTTTCCAAATAAATTATTCGGTATTGTGTGATGATGATTTTAAAAGATGGGCTTCCCCTCTTGCGTTAGATGAGTGGGTTATTAAGGAGATGGCTAGAACATCCATTGTATGGTTTGAGGACAAATGCTTCTCCGTGATGTCCTCATTTTTCATTAGTTTGGAATAATCACAAAGATTCATATAGGATATACTCACCTGCTGGGACAATTAAATACTTCTATGTAAAATAATCTTTCTGTTCACCCAGGACTACTCCTAAATGAAAGATACCTTCAAGCTGTCAGTCACACATGTTTGACTTCTAGTTATCACTGTGGAATCTTAATGTTCCATATTCCGGGAGTGCTGCTATGCCACATATGTTCACCCCACTCATATTTAAACAGTCACCCAATGCAGACTTGTGAATTCTTAGTTTATTGCTTCTCTCACTCGAGCACATTGAAAATATGTTCAGGTGATTCTTCATGTGACACACATCAAGTGTTTGTTTTAAATCTCCATTTTCTTGATGTTCAACCACCCCGAGAATATCATTCAGTGTCTCCTTGAGACAGAGACAAACCGGCATTATCGACAAGAAGCCTGAATCATTGTGATGCAGGTGGTGAAGAGACCATGCACCGACTAATGCCTGACTCAATGAATTGAGGTTTTACTTTTACAGCTCATGGAAGAGCTCATGAGCACTCTCAGCAAGCAGCGACATGCGGAAAAATGACTGCGTAAAGCTAAAGACAAGAGCTTTCCTGATTAAAAAATCAAAAGCACAGTGTTTAAATATGAATTACCCAGCTAATGCTCACTATGAGAGTCACATGCCTTATATGCCTCATTAAAACACACATTTTACAGAGTCTCTGGCACGTGCATAGATAATTTATGTAATCTAATTGCTCAGGAACCGGGGATTTCACTGCGGATACCAGCTGTGGCTGCTGTCCAGGGGAGAGGATGCTGAGTTCCAAGAGCTCAGCACTCTCTGCTTGATTTTATGCAGCGTTTAATTGGTTGCTCAAAAATATATTGCAATGAACATTAATTAGCCTTTAAATATTTTCCTTGAGTGACAATTTATTCATTAATTTCGGTTTAAGAAAAAATTCTAAAGGGTAGAAAGGGAATCGATGGATTTGAAAGTGATAAAGATATGTGGTTCAGAGTCAGGCTAGTAGTTTTACATAAGCTCTTCTATTTTTAAACCTACTTCATGGGAGAAATGATTGTTATTTGATAGAATAGACGATTGGGACAAAAGTAAATGAAATAATCGTCTCTAACAACAACACAAGACTACACATATTTTGATCTCAGCAAATTATAGTGAATCTATCACTGTGTCTCCCTTTAACCTGTTCATTTATCTCACTTGCTATTTTTATTTCCTTGAAAAATGTATCCTACCTAATTTCTCAACACTTGCTTTACATATGGTTACATGTTTGCCATTAACCTTCCTCTCATACCAGCTCATAGATTCTAGGCTGACTTCCTGAAATTTCATTAAAACTTAGTTCTATTCTATAAAGTCTAACAGTATTTTAAATATTTATTTATTTTTTATTATTTGTGTGAGGGGTGGTATTCCATATATGAATACAGGTGATGGTGGCATCCTGAAAAGGCACTAGATGCCCTGGGACTATAGTTAAATTCACCTATGATCTTCTGACATTTGTGCTGTGAACCAAACTTGTTTTCTCTGCAAGAACAGTTGGTACCTTTAACTGTTCAACCACCTTTGCACCTTAGAGTATAAGAGTTTTAGATGATGAACATACTAAAATCTGTCCTATTATATGTGCAGAAGTTCAGGCCTAGGAAAACTAAGCTCTCTTTGCATTGGCATGTGAAGTTATTGAAAGAGCTTGGATATAATTAGATGCTTTGACTCATGTTTTCCCCTTGAAACTTCAGTTAAAAAAATCTAGTAGTTAAATATTGAATGATCTTAAATAAACACTTCTAGGTAAGTAAAATAATAAGAAGAAATGTATTTACACAGTTAATTTGTTTCAGAACTTATTAAGTGGAAAGATTGAGTTTTTGTAAATCATGGATACTTAAAATTCCAGAATTAATGCTCTGCTTTGGAGAGAATGAGGCTGTTATGTAGCATAGCTGGCTGAATTTTTAAAATAAATCAGCCTGTAGTTTCTGTGACACTTGGATAAACAAATTTAAATGACAGTTGGCAATTTTGAAGAATTATCAACAGACTCATTATCTTCAGGATGCTTTGTGGGCTAGTTTTTGACAATTTAAGTTGGTGTTTGGGGTACTGAAAACATCCAAAAATAATATTTACCAAGTTTTGTGCAACTGAAGATCTACCTGA
This sequence comes from Arvicanthis niloticus, assembly GCF_011762505.2. Classification (NCBI taxonomy): domain Eukaryota; kingdom Metazoa; phylum Chordata; class Mammalia; order Rodentia; family Muridae; genus Arvicanthis; species Arvicanthis niloticus. Next base: position 2,325,578 of record NC_047671.1, read on the forward strand.
AAGTTGCTAAATTGCTCTATATGATTTCATCATTCTCTTTCTCCCTCCCTCCTTCCCTCATTCCATTTCCTTCCCCCACACCTACCTCTCTCTCTCTCTCTCTCTCTCTCTCTCTCTCTCTCTCTCTCTCTCTCTCTCTCTCTCTCTCTGTGTGTGTGTTAATCAGGACAGGGTCTTCTGTAGACCAGAGTGGCCCCAAACCTACTATGTGGCAGAAAAACAAACTAAGAATATTCCTGGTTCCACTTGTGGGATTCTGAGATTCTATTCTGCAATCAAATACATACTTAATGCTGTAGATAATTCACTGCCTACCAAAATATTTTCTACTTCTTTGATGTTGTCTTTTATTATTTTAAAATCTTACCAACTTTGCATTAAAGTGGGAAAATAGCAAATATCTTCTTTACAACCATGGAGATAAATTTTTAAATCCATGCTTCAGTAGGAAAAATATACATCAAATGATTGGAAATCACAATTTAATGGGATGTTTCAACAAACAAATATTCAAAAATTATATGGCTAAAAAACTCAATAAAAGTTCAATTTTTAGTTAATAATTGACTATGTCCCACAGTTATTAAAATATTTTATTAATGAATTTGAAATTGGAACTTATTCTCAATTTTAATTGTTAAAACATTCAAATATATGAATATTTACTAATGCTTTAAAATACTTTAAAAGCACATATGATAGATTTTTCAAAAAAAGCACTTTTTATACCTTTCAATGAAACAAACATCAAAATTATTGACATTGTCTTTCTTATTTTTCTCCAAAGATTTTATGAGAATATTTTTATAACATTATTTTTAAACTCAATTAGTAAAATCATGTCTCACACAGAGGTTTGAGGAAAAAGAACTTTTATGGTTTGAATAGGATTGAAGTGCCTTCAAAGTCTCACTGTTTAAGGTGTGCTCACAAGGGTAACCGAGAGATGTAAGAAGTAGATGGGACTCAGTGAGAAGTCATTAGTGATTGGGTGAGTGACACTGGAAACTGACTTTCTCATTTTCTTTATCTTCCAGGCCATGTATGCCACACTTGATCCACAGGACATCCTCATCTGAGGCCTAATTGGAATAGAGTATCTAAAACCACTAAATAAAACAGACCTTTGTCTTTATGAGTTAGTTACTTCATATATATGTATATATATACATATACATATATATGAAATATATATATTTTTTTGAGGGAAACCTACAGAGTTATATTTTACTAGTCAGAATCAGAGCACTTAGGTCAAGTCCCAGATATGCCACTAGTCATTTGCCCTTGGGCATTCACACCCTCAACTTCAGTGTTTGTGCTCTGAAACAGAGATAGTAAATATTACAACATGCTTATTGTGGTTGTTGGCTTTTAATGAGTTCAATAGCAAAGGACTCTTAATGTTCTTTTACATGCCATTGCCTAGAAGGTATATGCAAAACTTTTAACAGTAATAAAAAGAATTATGTAGAAGAAATGGATAGTTAGCTATCATTTGAAAATTACTAATATTATTTGAAAAACATAACTATTATGTTTATCATTACTTATAACACAGTTCTTAGTCAAGTGGCATTTAATAAAAATTTATAGTTACAAATATTGATAAGAATTGTTTCTGTGTGGAAAGGGAACATTTGATTTTATAGCAAGAGTAAACCTCTAAACTTTAGGGGTTATGTGATAGATTCTTCAACTGGGACTAGACACAACATGCTCAGGTTTTCTCCACATTTCACAAGTTTTAGATTTCTGTAATAGCTGCTGTTTGCTGCAAAAAGAACATCCACTGATAAGGGACTGGAAGTATACTTATCTATGGGCATAAGTATTTAGAATACAGCTAGAAATTATAATACTTGAAGAAGTTGATTGTCATATGATTTCCTGTATGTTCCATAGCTTACTTCACTAGGTTTACTGCAGCAGGAATGAATTGTATCCTGCTGAGGAAATGTGCTGGCCTACTGGACACAAGCTAGAGTTATCTGAAAGAAGGGAAACTCAACTGAGAAAATTCATTAATAATATACAGCTGTAGAGCATTTTCTTCATTAGTGGTTGATCAGGAAGAGGCTAGCCCATGTGGATGAGGTCATCCCTAGATTGGCGGTCCTGGGTTCTATAAGAAATCAGGCTAAGAAAGCTATGGAAAGCAAGTCAGTAGGCAGTATCCCTCTGTGGCTTTCCTCTGAAAATTGCATCAGCTCCTGCCTTCCTCCAGGTTCTTCCCCAACTTGTTCTCTCTCTCTCTCTCTCTCTCTCTCTCTCTCTCTCTCTCTCTCTCTCTCTCTGTGTGTGTGTGTGTGTGTGTGTGTGTTTTTATGGTGTTTCATTGCAACATAGAAACCCTAAGACAAGTTGGTAGCAGGATAGTGGGATAGTGGGGTATTGCTTTGATATACCTGACCATGCTGTTTTGGGGGAGAATTGTGAAAGAATTTGGAACTTTGTGATGGAAAAGCCAGTGGCAATTCTGTAAGTGCTTGGAAGATAACAATGTTGAGATCAGTATAGAGGATGAAGACCTGGCTTGTTAAGTTTAAGAGGGAAGCAAAGACTCTATAAGGCCTTTTATGTGAAGAATCTGTGGTGTGGTCAGCTGGGGATGAAGCATCAGCCATAATTAACAAGAGAACAAAATCTCAGAAATGAAACCTTTGCTTTAGTGCCACATTCCTTGCTGGCTAATTGGATCTAAAAGAGCAGAAATTAGAAGTGTCACTGAGGAGAAATATTCACGCAAGTATTTATTCAGGATCATCACACAGAAGCTGTGTTCCAGAGGTTGTTACAGTTGTTCCCTTGTACTGGCAGCTGAACCTGGTAATATAAAAGTTTTCCAGGTGGTACTGGTTTTGAAGGTATTAAGGCTTGGCACTTGTTTGGCAGAGATAAGAGTTCCTGAAGAGAGTCAAGGGTAGTCTATTGGTGAATGTGCAACCCAGCCTCAGGAGGAACATCAGTGTTTTGGAGATGCCAGTACCATGGATGAATACAAATAAGAGGACCAGCAAAGGATTGAAGCCAGAAGGGCCTTAGAAGACAAGCGGTGTGTTCTTCAGGGAGCAGAGACAGAGAAGTCACCCAAGGCCTTTAGAATAGTACGGTAAATAATAAATGGATCCTAGACATTGAACATTGAGCTTTTTATGCCATGGAAATTTGGTCTTGCTTTATTTAAATCATAACTATACCCTGGTTCTTCCTCCTTAAAGTATTTACGTCACTTATTCTTTTAGTATACATAAATCCACAGTTGAGAGGCCTTGAATTCTAAAAAGAATTTGTATTTTTAAAAAATTGAATATTTAAGTGTGTGAATTTTGAAAGACTGTGCAACTTTTAAAAATTGAAATATTTTTCAATTATGTTGTTGATATTAATATGTAAATCTGGGTTAAAACAAGAAATATTATTGTTTAACAATAGTGTGCTGAATGTCAAGTTGATAAGGGGTCAATTGTGCTTACTAGTGTTATATCAATTTGACACAAGCAAGATTTCTCTGAAAGAAAGGAATCTTAATTGAGAAAATACCTTCATATGATCCATCTCTAAGGCATTATCTAAATTGGTGAAGGAGGTATCATTTTTGGACTGGTAGACTTAGAGTCTATAAGAAAGTAAGCAAAGCAAGCCATGAAACACAAGCTAGTAGGCAGCACTCACATGGTCTCTGTGTCAGTTTCTGTCCTGACTTTTCTATGATGGACTACAATGTGGAAGTGTAAATCAAATACATTAATTCCTCCTCAAATTGTTTTTGGCCATTATGTTTTGTTGCAGCAATAGAAACTATAACTAAGACAGGAAGCCTTAAGTACAAAATTACACTGGTTACCCATAAAATTAAGTGTCATTCTTACATCCTTGGTGATTTAGCAGTATAATAGTTAATATTGTAGCTTGTAGGCATTATACAGGAAATACTATTGATTACTTTTAATCCTTGACAGCTTTAATAACAATACCTTATCATACTTGTCCTCAAAGAGGCTTTCATGTCAGATGCTTATCTATTCCTCCAAGTCCTGTGTCCAAAGTGTATAGTGTCTTTAGCAATAGAGGTTTAGCTTCTATTTCTTGAAGGGAATCAGGCAATTACAATAGCATATGTAGTTTTGGAGAGACAACACTGGGGAGGTTTTTCAGCCTAGCGCTGGGAATTTTATGAGAGAATTCATGGCTTTTTGGATGAGCATTGTCACGCCAAGAAACATCATTTCATTTAACATACATACACACACACACACACACACACACACACAATGCAATTTTAAGTAAACACAAAATTATATGATTTTATGTAGCTGTTAAAACCAGCCATAGTTTTATTCACTTTCATTCCTATTACTCCCTCCCCAGTTAAAGTCACTCCTACCTTATGATTCTTAATTTCTATTTTTAATAGAACCCATGTCTTACCATCCATTCTCTAGAACTCATCCTTCCAATTCCATTGACCCTTCTTACAGTCTTTGTGGTTTCCATGTTTACTCCTGGTTATAAACTCAGAATTCTATTGTGTATAAGTACCACATTTTCATTATTCATAAGTTTAAGGACATTTGTGTTATTTTATTTGTAGCTTTTTGTGAATATAATGGCAATGAGTGTAACTGAATAAGTATCTGTGAAGTAGGACAGCAAGTTCTGTTGGCATACACCAAGGGGTCCTATTGCTGGGTCATATGCTAGATCCATTTTTAGTTTTTTGACCTTTGTGTTCAGCATGGCTGTAGAGTTAAAAGTCACACCAATGCTGAAGGAAGATTTGTCTTTCATCACCTCCTTGTCATTACTCATTATTAGTTGTTTTATTAATCTTAGCCACCAGGAATGGTGCAACATGAAATTTCAGCATACTTTTTATTTGTTTTCCCCAATGGTTAAGGATAATGAACCCTTTTCTCGAAATATTTATTAGTCAATTTTATTTTTTCAGATTTCTCATTTCAGAACCATAGGCCTCCCTTCCTTTAAAAAAATATTTGAGTAAGTAGTTTCATTCGTGAGTCTTTGTTAATTGACTTCTGTACATATTTGGATACAATTCTCCAACATATTTTTGTCCTGGGCTGTGAGCTTCCTCTTCATTTGAGAGATTGTTTTCTGTGCTAGACAGAAGCTTGTGGAGTTTAATGAAATCCCATTTGTTAATTGTTAGCCTTAATGCCTTGGCAAGTTGAGTCCTATTTACTATATTTTTTCTTAAATTTATGTCTTGTTGAATACTGTCTATGTTTATATCTAGCAGTTTCATTCTTTGAGATATTTACATTGAGGCCTTTTCCATTTGGAGTTCATTTCCTGGAGGGTGATAGCTATAGTTGAAATTTCATTCTGTTAAATGTGAAAACCCAGTTTTCTCATCAAGATTTGTTAAATATTCTGTCTATTCTCCCATTTGTATTTTTTGGTAAGGTTGTCTAATATTAGGTAACTGTAGTTATGTTCACTTCTCCTTGGGTCTTGTATTTTCTTCTGTTGGTTTACATATCTTTTTTGTACCATTTATTATCATTTTTAAAATCACACAAAAGTCATTATTGATTTGCCACTGAAAATATTTTAAAAGTTGTCTACTTAATGTGTAAAGATATAATCACTTTTAAGATGAAACCGCATTGGGTGCTGTTTATTTAGGTTGCATTTTGCTTTGAATGTAAAATTTGGTCCATATTTCTTTGTTTTATGGGAAAAAAACAACATATCTGGGAATTCAAATATCTAGATATCTATGATTCCTCCATTTTAGATCAATGTGTTCATTATTTATGTGTGTTGTCAATTTTATACCTGTGCTTTAAACTTCTTTTCAGCAAGACTCTTCTAACTGATATCAACACTGCCGATATATTTTGTGGAAAGGGTAAGGAAAGCTCAGGCAATTTTCCCAGCATAAAAGCAAATAACCTACATTACAATGAAACAGTATTTGTTTGCTTTCTGATGGGGAGTTGGAGAGATAGATCATAGTTAAAAGTGTATACTGTTCTAGCAGAGCACCTGGGTTCAGTTTCAACCAACCATGTGGAGATAGATGATTATAGCTTCATATAACTCCAGCTCCAGGGAATTTGATGTTCTCATTGTGATTCTGCAAACATTTGCATTCATATATGAATATATTCTCATGTATAACTATATACATAAAAAATTAAAATAAATATTTCTTAAATAGGTCTTGTATTTTATCTTGCACTTTAGCACAACTGTAACTAGGAAGTGAGTATTTTTAGACCTTTACTCTACCAGCACCCCTCAGGTTATTTGCTGCCAGCCCTATTCTCTGCAAGAGACAATGTGCCTCTGTTGCAGGCTTATAGAAAACTGCAGTAAATATTTAAGTTTATAACTAATACACCCAATGCTGATATATACTGATTTTAGGTTAAAGCTTGCTGCATTATGTATTAGTAAGTTAAATATATTTTCAGCTTTAATTAGCTATGCAAATAAGTAGGTAAGAAAATCAAAGAGTATAAGAGAAAACTTCAGCAAGTGAGTAATATTTTCCTTGTCTTGAATTTCTTATCTGACCATGTATACATTTTAAAAATTTATATACAAACTATTATATATATACTTATATATACCTACATATATGTTTATATACATATATTTATATATTCTATTTACATATTCACATATATCAATACATGTGTAGTTTATTATTTTAATATATAATATGTAGCTTATTGTTTTCAATTCTACATTGATAAAGCATTTAAATCATTAAAAAATAAAAATTATTGTTTCTTCTCTAGTAACTTAAAATAATTTTGACATATTCTATTGATCAAATTAGAGAAATAAATGGCAAGCCATATTTTAATCAACTCCTCTATCAAAAATTACTGTTTTCTTGTCAGTGTTTAGTGACATATATATGGCCTTTTAATCTGAAATGTTATATCTCATTTTGGGGCATCTAATACTCCTATTGAATGTCATTAAATTAAGTACAGGTATGAATTTTTTTATCATAAGTGAGTTATACTCGGATAAGTACTGAGTAACTAAAGGGTAGAAAGCATTTCTATCCTTGGTTTTACTTCCTAGTTTTGATTCTTACTGACATTTAAAAAAGAATAATGAGTTGTTATTAAAGGACTTGGCCATTGACATAACTTTAATACTGCAAAGAAGTAGGATATAATCTTTGCCTTAACGATCATTTTTGAAGTTCCTAATAACTTCTAAAGAGTTAATATTGGAGGGGAAAAGCTACATGGTAACATTAATGGGATATTTATACTTAAGCAAGCTTTTTATTTTGCCCTTTATACCTTAGATCAGTTTTTAAGTGAATAGAAAATATTAGCTCTGACTTAGGTGGCTCTAATTTTATTAGTGAATTTTTTTCTCTAAAAGATAACTTTATTCTTTTTAGTCTCAGTCAGATTTATTTCTTCTTTGTAAAATTTGTTAAGTTTCTGATTGCACACAGAATTTTTTATATTATGACATGTGTCTCCTCACTTACTCAAGCATGAGGAGTAAGTTGTCAGTGTGAAGATATCACTTGGCATTTAGCCTGAGCTATTTATACTTCCTGTCTGTTGAAATGATCTGTCTTATTTTTTTTTTTTCAGATTCTGGTTTTATTGTGGCCGTTCTCTGTGTTGTTACTGTTTAATACCTCTGTACTTTCACAGTGTGATATGCAAAACATAAATACATGACATGTTGTAAATATGCTTAATTTGATTTGCAGGAGAAATTGTGCCATTTATCTGAATTCAGTATATTGTTTTAATTAATTTTTTCTCTGTAATTTTAAACATTAAGTCAAGCCCTGATGATATAATATTCTGACATGTTCATTGGCTCTGCATGATCAGAGAGACTCACTGTGATCAACAATACTCTTTATATTATCAGTACAGATTTTCTTTAAGTATAAAGGCTTTCTCATACCTATCAATCTTAAGAACTATTCAAAACAAATTAAGTCTATGTCTAAGTATAAATTTTTTTTTTGTGTGTGTGTGTGTGTGAAGTTTTGTTTGATTGTTTTTCAAATTTTTGTTTCCCCATATCCCAAGGACTGGGAACACAGGCATGTTCCACTGTCCCCAGCAAATACACTGAGATGGTGTTCCATAGCATTATTCCTTGGAAGATGCAAAATGTATCTACTCACATGAGGAACCAAATTAAGCATATCAACAATATCCAACTTGTTGAATCAATGAGTTTCTTTGGGGTTAACTACAGGGACAGAAATGACTCAAAGAATATAAAAGCCCCATTTGGCATGGGTGAAAGCTCACAGCTCACAAAAACTGGAAACCTTGTCTGAACTTCACAGCTTTCAGCCAACTCAATACATTTGAAACTGTCTCTTTCAGGTAACTCTTAGCCATTTTAGGGTCTGTCCTGATCCAGGAATTGTGGCTGGTTTAATGTTTCTTAGAGGTGGCTTGGCTAGTCTGAGAAAGTCTCTCAGATTCCTTACCTACACATATAGTTATTGAGGAAGGGGTTTGGTGTACTTGATCCGTTCCTAGGACTTCCTGGACCTTTTGAGTTTTTTATTTCCAGAACTAAATGAGCTTTCTTGTAGGATGGAATGTATTATCTTCCCTTAGATTTATTTATTTATTTATTTATTTATTTATTTATTTATTTATTGTCTTAAAGAGCTTCTTCCAAGGCAGAAGATTTTATTTTTAAGGAAATAGCTATACAACAAATAGGTACTGTTTTAGCATAGCTATTAAGCACCAAGTGATGCTTTGGCAAGATAGCTTCACAGGTAAATGTACTTATCTCTCCAAAAAAAAAAAAAAATGATCATAGTTCAACTCCCAGAATTTACATAAAAGTGAAAGGAGAGAACTGACTGCACAAAGTTGTTCTCTGACCTCCATAAACATGGCATGATATGCGTGCCCTGTATATTTATGTGCCACACATACCTACCTATACACACACACACACACACACAAATACATAACAATTTAAATAATTAAAATGATCAAACAGTTAAATCTTTCATAGGTTAGTATTTATTTGCTGATTTTAATTTAACATATATGGAGTTGAATGGGGAAGATTTCAAAGACTCAACATGATGCAACATCAGTGTTTAGTTTTCCAAATGACCTTCAGTAATTTGGAATTGAATCCATCACAAAATCCCAATACAAATTTCCGACATGTTGATGAATTCTAGAGACTAGAGCCAAGATTATTAGTGAAGGTGATAAGAATGGAAGATACAGATTTGACAGGACTACAACTAGACTTTGTAACCTATTAGTGAGTGTAAGGTCATTGCAGAAATATTTTGAGTCTTAGGTGAGCTGCTCCTCTGCAAGATCTGGCCACAGAAAAATTAGTCTCTGATGTGTGAGAGCTATCTGTTAAGTGTGTTAGGTCCTAATCCACTTTGGCCTCAGCCTCTCCTACCCATCAGACTGACCACAAACCATTGGTGTTGGTGTTTAGTGCACATGTAATTGTGAGTAGTTGTGATATTATTCAAGATTATTTATTTATTTATTTATTTATTTATTTATTTATTTATTTATTTTTATAGTTTGAATTTAGCATGTTTATTGTAAGCAGCATTCAGCTGGTTAGCACCATATCTTTAATTAATTAATTAATTAATTAAGCCTGGTTGGTGGTCCAGTGTTTGAGAGATCTTGGAGTCCAGGTTAATTGAGACTGCTGGTCCTCCTACAAGGTCACTCACCTCCTCAGCTTCTTCCAGCTTTTCCCTAATTAAACCACAGGAGTCAACAGCTTCTTCTGTTCATTGGTTGGGTGCAAATATCTGCATCTGATTCTTTCAGTTGCTTGTTGGGTCTTTTAGGGGGGCAGTCATGATAGGTTCCTTTTTGTGACCACCCCATAGCCTTTGTAATATTGTCAAGCCTTGGGACCTCCCATTCAGCTGGATCCCACTTTGGGCCTGTCACTGAACCTTCTTTTTCTCAGGTTCCTCTCCATTTCCATCCCCGCAGTTCTTTCAGACAGGAACAATTATGGGTCAGAATTTTGACTGTGGGATGGCAACCCCTCCCTCACTTGATGCCCTGTCTTTCTGCTGGAGGTGGGCCCTACCAGTTCCCTCTCCCTACTGTCCAGCATTTCATCTAAGGTCCCTCCCTTTAAGTATTGAGAGTCTCTCACCTCCTAGGTATCTGGTGCATTCTGGAGGATCTCCCCAAACTCCTACCTCCTGAGGTTGCCTGTTTCCATTCTTTCTGATGGCGCTTAGGGCTTCAGGCATTTTCTCTCACTCAATACCAGATCAGGTTCCACTCTTCCCCCTGCCTTCTTCCACTTTCCCTTCCTGGTCTCTCTCTCCATTGAAACTTGTGATTGCTTTCTTCTCCCTCCCAAGTGGGACTGAGGCATCCTCACTTGGACTCTTCAGCTTATTGACCTTTTTGAGTTCTATGGACTATATCTTGGGTATTCATCTTTTTTTTGTTATGGCTAATATTTACTTATTAGTGAGTACATACCATGCATGTCTGAGTTACCTCACAAGATGATATTTTCTAGTTCCATCCATTTGCCTGACAAATTCAGGGTCCTCATTCTTAATAGCTGAATAGTATTTCATTGAGTAAATGAAACTTATTTTCTGTATTCATTCTTCTGTCATGGAATATCTGGGTTGTTTCCAGCTGCTGCTGCTGCTGCTGCTGCTCCTGCTCCTGCTCCTGCTCCTGCTCCTGCTCCTGCTCCTGCTCCTGCTCCTGCTCCTGCTCCTGCTCCTGCTCCTGCTCCTGCTCCTGCTCCTGCTCCTGCTCCTGCTCCTGCTCCTGCTCCTGCTCCTGCTCCTTCTCCTGCTCCTGCTCCTTCTCCTTCTCCTTCTCCTTCTCCTTCTCCTTCTCCTTCTCCTTCTCCTTCTCCTTCTCCTTCTCCTTCTCCTTCTCCTTCTCCTTCTTCTTCTTTTTCTCCTTCTTCTCCTTCTCCTTCTCCTTCTTCTTTTTGTGGTTAGCTTCTTGAGTTCTTCATATATTTTGGATATTAGCCCTCTATTGAATGTAGTGAAGATCTTTTTCTCAATCTGTAGGTTGCTGATTTGTTTTATTTGGCAGTGTCTATCATCTTACGGAAGCTTTCTAGTTTTGTGAGTTCCCATTTCAATCTTGATCTTAGAACATGCACCATTGGAGTTCTGTTTAGAAAATTTCCCTCTGTTTCAATGAGTTCAAGGATCTTTCCCACTTTTTCTATTAGCTTCAGTGTATCTGGTTTTATGTTGAGGTCCTTGATCCACTTGGACCTGAGCTTTGTGCAAGGTGACAAATATATGTCTATTTTTATTTTTCAACATATCAACAGCTAGTTAGAGTAGCACCATTTGTTGAAGATGCTTTCTTTTTTCCATTGTATATATTTGGCTTCTTTGTCAAAGATCAAATGTCTGTAAGTGTGTAGTTTTATTTCTGGGTCTTTAGTTCTATTCCATTGATCAACATGTCTGTCTCTGTATCAATACCATGCAGTTTTTATCACTATTGCTCTGTAGTACAGCTAGAGGTCAGGGATGGTGATTCCTCCAGACATTCTTTTATTGTTAAATATTATTTTCATTATTCTATGTTTTTTGCTCTTCCTCCCACTGATGTCTAACAAGACCATCTTCTGCTACATATGGGGCTAGAGCCATGGGCTGCTCCATGTGTACTCTTTGGTTGGTGGTTTAGTTCCTGGGAACTCTAGGGGTGTGGGTTCTGTTTGCTTGGTATTGTTGTTCTTTCTATGGCATTGCAAACCCCTTCAGCTTCTTCAGTCCTTTCCCTAACTCCTCCATTGGGTACCCCAGGCTCAGTCCAATGGTCGGCTCTGAGTATCTTCCTCTGTATTTTTCAGGTTCTAGTAGATCCTCTCAAGATACAGCCATATCAGGCTCCTGTCAGCAAGCACTCTTGGCATCTGCAATATGTCTGGGTTTTGTGTCTGTGTATGGGATGGATCCCCAGGTGAGGAAGTCTCTGGATGGCCTTTTCTTCAGTCTCTGCTCCACATTTTGTCTCTGTATTTCCTCCCATGAATATTTTGTTTCCTTTCTAAAAAGGACTGAAGCATCCATACTTTGATCTTTCTTCTTCTGGAGCTTCATATTGTCTATGAATTGTGTCCTGGGTTTTCTGAGCTTTGGCTCTCTCTCTCTCTCTCTCTCTCTCTCTCTCTCTCTCTCTCTCTCTCTCTCTCTCTCTTCTTATTTCTTTTTCTTTCTTTCTTTCTTTCCTTCTTTTTGTTTTAAATTATTTTATTTATTTTTATTCCCGCCATTACCACACCTCTTTGTCCCCCCTCCCACAGTTTCACATCCCATTTCTCCCCCTTCTTGCTTCTGATAGGATGCTTCCCTTTACCCATCAGGTATCCCCCTTTCATGGGGTCTCAAGTCTCTCTAGGATTAGGTATATCTTATCCCACTTAGCCATTGAGTCAATATGCAAAACATTGCATGGAAAAATTAGAGATTATAGAATCTTTAATAACCAGTAATTAATTATATGATTTTGTGATCTTAGCACATTAAATTTTCCGAACATCATTTTTTTTTGGTCTCTAAAATAATTGCTAAATGTATCTGCCATTGATATGTTTAGTAAACAATAATTGGTGTCTCTATTAAAATACCTGGAAGATGTTGCATATAGCCTCAGATTTCAGGTGCTTGTCAGTTTTTCATTCATGGCATATTTTATGTGGCTTGTTCAGAACACAAGGTCGGTGTAGAAATGGGTCTCTCCCATGCAAAGGATAATATGCTGATGCACATGAGCAGAAAGTGATTCAATAAGTACAGAGGCCAGAAAATGAGTATGCAAGAGTGACATAGAGTACTGCTTTAGAGGAACAGATACAGGTGTTTGGCTTAATTAACTGTTCACGAAATGGAAAACCACTAGAGAATTTTAAACACAGCAAGGTTCTAATCTAACACACATTTAACAAGGCTTCTTTGGCTTCTGTATGCAAATTAAATTCTTAGCCTAGCATGTTAGGAAGCATAGAAAGCTGTTCAAGAATGATAGAACAAGCTACTGGGGTAGACGTTTACAAGCTGGAAGATGGGGAATGGAGAAAAAAGAAAGAGGAAGGATTATTGACAAACCGTGTTGAAACACTGTAAGAAACCTAATACACTGACTAAACTTGCCCATGTATTAGATTCTCAAGAGCAAAGCACACAGGAGAAATAGATTATACTGGGAAACTGAAACATACTTTTGAAATATTGAATCCCCATGAACTAAGATAAAGAAAATCTGTAGGTTATACTCTGAAGAGTTCTTCTGAGGATATCAGTTTTGGAAGATACTTATAAATGAAATGCACACACACACACACACACATGCATGCACACATACATGGGCTTTTCCCACCCTTATGAGATCTTAACTAAACTGCTAACTTCTTGCTTTTGTAAATTTAACTTTGTTTGATGATGCCTCAACATTGTCAGCCACTGATTTCAAACTTTAAGTAAAATGCAGATCCCTGTACCTTCCAAGGTTTCAAAGCACAACTCTCCGAACATACACATTGATCTCTCACAATCTATGCAACAAGTCTTGTAAGCTACTCCTATACCCCAACAGCGTCTTGATCCCTGCAGGTCACAGGGGCTTTTTTCATTCAAGTGAATGGCTTTGGTTATTGTTTTTCCTTGATAGTGAGCAAAGCCAGATTTCCTGCTGTCTGAACTGAGATACCTCAATCAGACAAACATAGAAACAACTTTGCCATTTTGTCCACTGGGCATTCAGAGAAGACCCCGAGCTCTGACTCTATAAAAACATACATTTATTGTTACCAAGATCATCACTAGCAGGGGTTTTTCATTTGAAGTAACAATGCACCATTTGTTGGCTAACCACATGCTGAAGGATCTCTCCTTCTGCTTACTGCACACACTAGCATTGTTGTAGACTTTCTTACTACTTACTATGTTATGCTACTATACAATTATTCAGTATAGGAAGAATCTCACCAAGGGCAATGATTACTATGAAGAATTGTCAATTCTCTGTATAAATAGTGTTGTTCATTCAGAAGAATAAAATGGAGAAGTCCTGGAAAGGAGAATGTGTTTCCTATCTAAAAGAGAATACCCATAAAACTGAGGGAGGTGACCTGATTTACATGAACTCAAATAAATCTTATGTCTGTGTTAATGTGGAGTATATGTGTGTATGCATTGGTTTGAGTGTTTGTGTGTGGAGATGGAATTCTGTCTGCATTAACTCTTTCTGTTGTTGTATGAAACATTCACTTATTTTTTCAATGGTAATACTTTTCCACATCCAGCATTCATTGGCTTCTCCTGTTTCCTTTGCTTTTGTCTTTCTCCCAACTTTTGCCCCTCTCTTGGGAAGTCTTGAAGATCAGTTGATTAAAATTTTATTTTCTGTCACAATATGTGTCTTGAGAATGTGTGCCACACATAAACCACAGAAATAAAACAAAATACATAAAACATAAAAAAAACATAAAGACTCATTTTTCAGAAAATGTACAAGGACCTGAATTCTATCTTCAGTACTACAGTCAGTCAATCAGTCCTGCAGTCAGCTACTGGAGGAGAAGCTAGACTGGGTTCAGGAATGGTCAAGCATGAGCACTTAATTATGCTCTTCCAGTAAAACTGTGCTAGAAAAAAAATGAGTGATGGGGACACCAATACTTGACACTATTACTGATGCTATGATGTACTTACACACAGGAGCCTAGCCTGGCTTTCTTCTGAGAGGCCCTACCAGCAGCTGACTGAGACAGACGCAGATGCTTCCACCAAACCATTGGACTTTAGTTGGTGACCCTTATGGTTGAATTAGGGGAAGGACTGAAGAAGCTGAAGGGGAAGGTGACCACATCAGAATACCAGCAGTTTCAACTAAAGCAGACCTCAGGGAGCTCCCAGAGACTGAGCTCCTAACCAGGCAACATATACAGGCAAGTCCAAAGCACCCTACACATATATAGCAGAAGACTTCAAGCTATATTTCAGAGGCTTAAAACCACTTTTAAAAAGCACACAGTATCCACAAACATCACAGCTCTCATCTCAAATAGATTACAAGAGGATTTATTCTCGAGTAATAAATGGAATGTCTTGGAATAATGGACTACAGTTATTCCAACTATCGTGTTCCAATGTTTCTTGAAATGGTTTTACTTATAGCATAAAATAATGTATGAATCAAAATGTATTTTTAAGCATGCTAATGGAGATATCAGCCAATTTACAGCCAAGTAATGAAACCTCTGTTGTAAGTTTGAAACACTACTTGATAACATTCTTTTGTAAGTTTGGAAGCAAGTAGTCTGTTAATATTCCTTAAAGGTATAGGAAGCCCTTTTCTTCTTGAGTATTCACACAGTGGCAATTTCTTGACAGAGGCTGTAGAAGCAAGGGTCTTTTAACTCTTCACAGTCTTTGTCCAAATTATTGACTATGTCTAAGCAATAATTGTCATCTTGGAATGAGGGTTTACCCTGAGTTTGTTGTTTGTTTATGGATCCTGTTCCCCTAACTGGGCTGCCTTGTGGCCTCAGTGAGAGAAGATGTGCCTAATGCTGCAGTAACTTGAGGCATCAGGGTGGATTGGTACCTGGAGGGACCATCCCATTCTCAAAGGTAAAGGAAAGGGGTAGGGGACAGAAACCATATGAAGGGGGACTGGGAGGACAGGAGGACTGAAATTGGGATATAGAGTGAGTAAATAAATAAATGTAATACATATACATACATATATATCATATATACTTATATATACATCATATATATTATATACATATACAACATATACATATTCCAATTACACATACATATACTACAAATACAACATATACATATGCATATAAATATACAACATATACATATCAAATGCATATATATCCTAAAGGTATCATGCTATAGTCACAAACATGTTAGCTCAAACACAAATATGAGAAAGAGTGGGTATGAACAGAAATGAAGGTAGTCTAAGATCCATTCAGCAATGGATCTACAACATTTAACTCTCTACAGTAGTTAACTACCTTTGACTTGACCAGATATTTTAAAACCAGTTTTGAAGAAACTTCTTTGCCTTGTTAATGTCCTCATAAAATTTTATTGAAAAAATTTATTCACATAATTATGACACTAGATTGTGAAGGTGAGGATGCTGGGATAAATTTCTACTTATCAGCTTCGTGAATTATTGGAACATTGAGAATATTTTTCTTTTTACTCAGATTTTTAATGTTTTTACTCATACTATTTTATATATACTTTTATCTCCTTTTATGTCTAAAATATTTTTTCTATACTTTCATTATATCTGCAGAAAAGTATACTGTGAGTAGGACCTACTGATACCACGACCTTCCTCGCAAGTCTTTGCACTTTGTAGGAATAGATCAAAATGTCTCCGTCTTTATGTTATTTGCTGTCAGTGTTAATTTGAAGTGAAGGTATATTTCCATTCAAAAATATTGTTTTCTTTTATGTTCTGAATGCTAAATGTGCTGAAGAGAAAAAATATGCAGAAAGTCACTGAGTTAATGAAGACACTCATGGAAAGTTCATAGTCATTGAGGGTGTTTGTGATGATATCCACCAAGGGCTCTGGCACTGAATTGCAAGGGACATTTTTGAATGAAGTTTTATTAAGTACCTCAGGGATCTTCTGACACCATCCCAAACTATTCCAACTCCTTCATACAAAAGTAAGGATGAGCAGGAGGTAACTCATGTCAATTTCTAGAACAAAACAATGTATTAGATTTTCTCTCTTCAAAACTGGAGTTCAAGCATGCTCACAAGCAAATAGCTATATGATATTATTATAATATAAGCTATCATTTATGTCTATCCATCTATTCATCTAGCTATTGATTTACATAGCTATTAACTCATCCATTCACCTAGCTATTTATTCAACCACATTTTAGCCATTCTTTTATCTGTCTATCCAAGTACCTATCCACCTGTCCATGATACCAATATATTTTAACCATCCATCCATTTAAATCCATTAAATCCAGGAATTGTTTGTTCCTTAAGCATGATCTTTCCTTTTATCTAGTATTTGTTTTACAAATTATTATAACAAAATTTCAAAAAGTCATACTAAATATGCATGTTATTTCATATGCCATTTTAGATAACATTTTCTTTTCTTATTTTAGGAAGCCCATTTTTTATTAATCATTTTATTTGTTTACATTTCAAATGATATCACTCTTTCAGGTTACCTTTCCCCTCTTTCCCTCATCCCCTTTACCTCTATGAAGGTGCTTTTCCACTCATCCACCCACTCCCGCCTCACCTCTCTAGCATTTCCCTATGCTGGGGCATCAAGCTGCCCTCGCTTCCCATTGATGTTAGATAAGATGTCTGATACATATGTATTTGGAGTCCTGGCTCCCTCCATGTATACTCCTGGGTCGGTAGTTCAGTTGCTGGGAGCTCTGGGTGGTCCAGCTAGTTGATATTGTTCTTCTTATGGAGTTGTAGTCCCCTTTAGCTCCTTCAGTCCTTCTCCTAGCTCTTCTGTTGGGAAACCCATGCTCAGTCCAATGGTTGACTGTAAGTATCTATATCTGTTTTGGTCAGGTGCTGGTAATCACTCTCAGGGAACAGCCATATCAGTCTCCTGTCAGTAAGCACTTCTTGGAATTAGCAATAGTATGGGGGGTCTTGTGTCTATAGATGGGATGGATCTCTAGGTGGGGCTAGTCTCTAGATAGCTTTTCCTTCCGTCTCTATTCCATTTTTTTGTTCGTCTTTCATAACAGATTTATTTTATAGGATATGTGATATAAATATTAAAGTTTAAAAGATGCCTATATTAGGAAATATTTTTAGCACACTATCTGCCCTTCAGTAACAATATTTTGACAGTGACTTTGAAGTCACTACTTGGCTTAGAAAATATTTTCATAATGATGGACAAAGATCTTTGGCAAAGGTTTTGTGGCTGAAAATTAATAGTGGATGTCTGCTGAATATTAAACAAGTCTTTAGACGTTCCAGGATATTGAATCAGAAAAGAAAATGTGAACTAAAAGAAGTAGTCTGTGGTCTGAAAAAAATCATATGCCACCACTTCACTTTTGCATGAGTTATTTTGCTATAGAAACACATTTTGTCATTTGTTAATTTTGTGAAAAAAATCTTTCTCAAAAATTTTCTGTCACTCTTGTCATTTTTCCATTGTTTTAGTTTGGTCTTGTACTAATGGTTCTGGTATAAATTTTCTTGTTACATATATTCTTCCTTTTATGATATTATACCAACGTCATAAGTCTTACTTTGCACTTTGTATTTGGCCTTCAGTGAGGAAAGCCCAGCTCATCAAATGTCTACCAAATGATTTATTGCACATGTACCTACTAAGGTATGGTTATCCCTTTTTCACCACACAATGATTAATTTCAGCTTTCCCCACTGTGTTTTGTATGTAAAACATCCTCTAAGGTTCATATGTTTGACTGATTGGTTCCAAGGTGGTAGCATTGTTTTGGAAGGGTCCAGAACTATTAGGAAGTGAGTCATTTAGAGATGGCATTGGGGTTTGACAGAACAGCTTTATTTCCTGTCTTTACTTGATGTTTCCTCACTTTGGATGAATTGTGGCCAGCTAATCAAGCTCCAGCTGCCTTCAACGTTATGATGAGCAGTATTCCAGAGCTGTAAGCCAAAATAAACATTATACCTCAAGTTGCTTCATATCAGGTATTTAATCACATGATCGAGGTAAATAGTTTCTATCATTAGATTGCCCCTTTATCATTATTTTCTTTTTATTTTCTATTTACTTATTATTTATTTGTTTGTTTATATTCAACTCCAGATTTTATTCTTCTCCCTGTCTACCCTTCAACTGTTCCACATTCCATATCCCCTCCTGTTTCCTGTCTCCATGAGGATGTCCCCACTCCCAACCAGCACCTCACTAGACCTCTAAATCCCCTGGGGCCTCCAGTCTCTTGAGGATTAGGTGCATCTTCTCTGACTGAACCCACCCAGCAGTCCTCTGCTGTATATGTGTTGGGGGCCTCATATCAGCTGGTGTATCCTACATGGTTGGAGGTCCAGTGTCTGAGAGATCTCGGGGGTCCAAGTTAATCAAAACTGCAGATCCTCCTACAGGGTCGCCTTTTTTCTCAGTTTCTTCCAGCTTTCTCCTAATTTGACCACAGAAGTCAGCGGCTTCTGTCCATTGCTTGGGTGCAAATTTCTGCATCTGACTCTTTCAGCTGCTTGTTGGGTCTTTTGGAGGGCAGTCATGATGGGTCCCTTTTTGTGAGCATTCCATAGCCTCAGTAATAGTGTCAGGTGTTGGGGTCTCCCCTTGAGCTGGATCCCACTTTGGGCCTGTCAGTTGACCTCCTTTTTCTCAGGCTCCTCTCCATTTCCTTCCCTACGTTTTTTTCAGATAGGAATAATTATGACTCATAGTTTTGACTGTGGGATGGCAACCCCATCCCTGCCCTGTCTTTCTGCTGGAGGTGGGCTCTACAAGTTCCCTCTCCCCAATGTAGGACATTTCATCTAAGGTCCCTCTCCTTTAGTCCTGAGAATCTCTCACCTCCCAGGTCTCTGGTATACTCTGGAGGGTCCCCACAACCTCCTACCTCCTGAGGTAGCATGTTTCCATTCTTTCTGCTGGCCCTTAGAAATTTCAGTCCCTTTCCCTCACCCAATACCAGATCAGGTTCCACCTCTCCCTCTCTATTCTCTTTCAATCCAGGGTCCCTCCCTTCCTCTTCCCTACCCCCCCACCCCCGCCCCAAGTGGGACTGAGACATCCTCACTTGGGTCTTTCAGCTTGTTGACCTTTTTGAGTTCTGTGGGCTGTATCTTAGGTATTGGGCACTTTTTTGTTATGGCTAATATCCACTTATTAGTGAGTACATACCATGCATATCTTTTTGAGTCTGTTACCTCACTTAGGATGATATTTTCTAGTTCCATTCATTTGCCTGCAAAACTCAGGATGTCTTCATTCTTAATAGCTGACTTGTATTCCATTGTGTAAATGAACCTCATTTTCTGTATCCATTGGTTTGTCATGGGATGTCTGGGTTGTTTCCAGCTTCTGGCTATCACAAACAAGGCCACTATGAACATAGTGGAAAACGTGCCCCTCTGGCATGGTGAGGTGTCTCTTTTGAGTATATTCCCAAGAGTGGTATTGCAGGGTTTTCAGGTAGATTTAGTTCCAATTTTCTGAGGAACTTCCAAATTGATTTCCAGAGTGGTTGTATCAGTTTGCAACTCCACCCAGCAATGGAGGAATATTCCTCTTTCTCCACATCCTGGCCAACATGTGCTGTCTCCTGAGGTTTTGATCTTAGTCATTCTGATTGGTGTAAGGTAGAATCTCAGAGTCATTTTGATTTTCATTTCTCTGATCACAAAGGACTTCGGACATTTCTTTAGGTGTTTCTCAGCCATCTGAGATTTCTCTGTTGTGATTTCTCAGTTTAGTTCTATATCTCATTTTTTGATTGGATTGTTTTGGGTTTTTTTGGTGGTTAGCTTCTTGAGTTCTTTATATATTTTGGATATTAGCCCTCTATTGAATGTGGGGTTAGTGAAGATCTTTTTCTCAATCTGTAGGTTGATGATTTGTTTTATTGGCTATGTCTTTTATCTTACAGAAGCTTTCTAGTTTTGTGAGTTCCCATTTATCAATTCTTGATCTTAGAGCATGCACCATTGGAGTTCTGCTTAGAAAATTTCCTTCTGTTTCAATGAGTTCAAGGCTCTTTCCCACTTTCTTTTCTATTAGCTTCAGTGCATCTGGTTTTATGTTGAGGTCCTTGATCCACTTGGACCTGAGCTTTGTGCAAGGAAAGTGACAAATATGTGTCTATTTTTATTTTTCAACATATCAACAGCTAGTTATACCAGTACCAGTTGTTGAAGATGCTTTCTTTTTTCCATTGTATATATTTGGTTTCTTTGTCAAAGATCAAGTGTT
The DNA here is from genome assembly GCF_011762505.2 of Arvicanthis niloticus. Classification (NCBI taxonomy): domain Eukaryota; kingdom Metazoa; phylum Chordata; class Mammalia; order Rodentia; family Muridae; genus Arvicanthis; species Arvicanthis niloticus. Next base: position 2,346,553 of record NC_047671.1, read on the forward strand.
TGTAAGTGTGTGGTTTTATTTCTTGGTCTTTAATTCTATTCCATTCATCAATGTGCCTGTCTCTGTACCAATACCACACATTTTTTTAAATCAGTATTGCTTTGTAGTAAAGCTTGAGATCAGGGATGGTGATTCCCACAGCCATTCTTTTATTGTCAAGTATTGTTTTTGCTCTTCTGGGTGTTTTGTTTGTTTGTTTGTTTTGTTTTTGTTTTGTTTTTTGTTTTTTTGTTTGTTTGTTTTTTCTTTTTGCCTTTCCAGATGAATTTGAGAATTGCTCCTTCCATGTTTTTGAAGAATTGTGTTGGAATTTTGATGGGGATTGCCTTGAATCTGTAGATTGCTTTTGGTGGAATGGCCATTTTTACTATGTTAATTCTGCCAATCCATGAGCATGGGAGATCTCTTTATTTTCTGAGATCTTCAGTTTCTTTCTTGAGAAACTTGAAGCTGTTGTTATACAGATCTTTCACTTGTTCAGTTAAAGTTAACCCAAGATATTTTATATTATTTATGACTATTGTGAAGGGTGTTGTTTCTCTAATTTCTTTCTCAGCCTGTTTATCATTTGTATAAAGGAAGGCTACTGATATATTTGAGCTAATTTTATATACAGACACTTTGCTGAAGTTGTTTATCATCTGGAGAAGTTCTCTAGTAGAACTTCTCTGGTAGAACTTAGGGATCACTTATGTATACTATCATATCATTTGCAAATATGACACCTTTATTTTTTTCTTTGCCAATTTGTATCCCCTTGGTCTCTTTTTGATGTCTTATTGTTTTAGTTAGCATTTCAATGCTATATAGAATAGATATGGGGAGAATGGGCATCCTTGTCTTGTCCCCAATTTTAGTGGGATTGCTTCAAGTATCTCTCCATTTAACTTGATATTGGCTGTTTTTTTGCTGTATATTGCTTTTACTATGTTTAAGTATAGGTCTTGAATTACTGGTCCCTCCAATACTTTTAATATAAAGGTGTGTTGTATTTTGCCAAATGCTTTTTCTGCATCTAAGGAGATGAAATGTGATTTTTTTCTTTGATTTTGTTTATATAGTGGATTACATTAATATATTTCATATATTGAACCAACCTTGCATCCCTGGGATGAATCCTACTTGATTGTGGTGAATGATGGTTTTGATGTATTCTTGGATTCAGTTTGCAAGAATTTTATTGAGTATTTTTGCATCAATATTCTTAAGAGAGATTGGTCTGAAGTTCTCTTTTTTGGTTGGGGCCTTATGTGATTTAGGTATTAGAGTAATTGTGGCTTCATAGAATGAATTAGGTAGTGTTCCTTAGGAATGTGTCACAATCTCACATATACCATTATTGTATATAATTATTTAGTTAGACATCCTATTTTCAGTTTCCTGCACCTTTTAAAAGTATTATTTTATAATTATTTCATGTCTAATGAGCGTTTTGCCCATATATATATAATATATATATAGTAGCAACTATAGTTTTAGTACCTGAAACATCTTTTTTCTTCAGCCTCTTGTATTATGATTCTCTTTGGCCATTCATAGACACTATTAAGATATTTTTCTTGCCATAGGATTTGTAAGAGAAGAATTCTTTACTTCTTCCCTATGGTAACAGCAACCAATTGCTCTGATTTGAATGAACAAACACAGTATGTTGTTCAGTCAACTTTTCAATGATTCCTCAAACAATCTTAGAATCAAATATATTGGTTTAGTTCTTTTGTCTCTACAACTGCAGATCTTTCTGTAATGTCTCTAGAGCATACTTTTTTCACCTATGCTTTCTTTTTCTTACTATTTTAAGGCAAGCATCCTCTTCCATTTGTATTTTATATGTCAGATAGTTGTAAACTACCAGACAGTAATGATAGTGTCTGATGTCTCTGTGTTATTGTGAGTTTAGGATAAGCATCACTAGTGATTTCATGAGCTGTTTGTATACTCTAAAACAAGAGGAATCTCCTATTTAGTCTGGCACCTAAACTTCTATTTCTAAATTGTATAGCTGGAGGATAAATAAGATTTTCAGTTATTTTGTATTCTTACTGATCTTAAATATAAGTAATGTACTATTATCTTGTAATGAGTATTAATTTTGATATTTTTAACAATTTCTAAATTTTATCTAGAAAATATAATTTCCATGAGAGCACATAATTCAATACTAGAATAACAACTTATCTAAATTTCATTTGAAAGAGTTTACCTCTTTCTATGTTACTTAACCTCCTAGCTCTTGATGTAGAGATTGATGAAGTATTAAACATTTTTAATTAAATGACACAATGGCTAAGTTTATAGCTCAATGGAGAGTAAGTGTGTAGACCCAGAGTTCAATTATTAACACCACATTAATTGAAACAATAAATAACCGTATTCAAACACCTGTTCATCAATAAATATAATTTATATATGCATGTATTTTATATGTATAAAATTAGAAAAACTATGCATAATTTTGGAAAATTGAAATTTGAGACAAAAGTTATTATGTTTATTTAAATTTGCTAGGGTAAGATATAGCATGAAGTTACATTCTCAAGTCAACATTTATTTTTCATAAGCATTGTTATGAAAAGTTCCATAATCTTGTTTATTTTGACCTCACAAACTCAATAAAGGTTAATGTGAAAATATTCAAATTATAAGGACCTTTAAAAGCAGTGGCTAAACCCATATATCTATGTTATGACATGTCTTGATATTATTTATTATACTGAAAACATATATATGAACATATGTGAGTGTATATATATATAAATGCATAAATGATTAATTTTGTTAGTAAGCATTCTAAAATTAATGGTTGTCATATTTTATCAGGAATTCTCTCAATGTAAAAGTGCCATTTTATTTCTTATATATGTAATTCACTTCTAACTTCATATATAGAGACATACTTCTGCTTTTCTAATCAATAATCATATTTGATTTTTGTTTTGATACTCTACAGTATTGGTGTGTCCCTCAAAGTGAGTCTACTTAACAACAGCACTTATAGTAAAAAAAAATGTAGTATTCAAATGCCCCAAAGAATATTTTTCTTTATTACCCTTTTCATATGCTATAGACATTTAAAGTTAATTTTTTTCTGTTAGTTTCAATTATATTTATTTTTCAGCAAGATATTTCATGTGTTAAGTTTTTGAAATGTAATTGACCTTGTTATTCTCACTAAAGAAAATCATAGAATCAGACATTTTGTCTGAATTTTAAGTACTGTAATATGCTTTTTTACATCTTTATTTTCTGATATTTATTATCATCAAAAAGTTTTAAAATGAAAGTAATTTATTTAAATAAAATATTTTTTTTTCGATTTGGAGGAAATGATGTCACAATAACATTTCTATATTATTACTTTTTAACCTTAGAATTAACCTTTCAAGTAATTCCCATCTTCTTAAACACACTTGATAGATGCCATTTCTCCTATTGCAGAAATTTTGTTTTAACTATAAAAATAAAACCACTTACTATAATGCACTGCTCTTTTCTTGTTAACGTGTGTGTGTGTGTGTGTGTGTTTACACCAAATCCAACTAGGCATCAAAACCCAATAAGTACATGAATTTAACACTACCAAAGCCTTAGCATGCTTTACCATAGCCTTGAACATTCATTGCTCAGAGCACTGTTTGGGAGAGTTGTTCTATTTCGAAGTTTTGTCAGAGGCTTATGAATCTTTAAAGACATAATGAATACACTGAGAAGCCTTGATTTGATTCCCCACTCTTTATGCTCTGGCCTCAATGAAACACTTCTCATGTCACATCCTATTTGTTTCTATCATCTTAAAGCTCACAGGGAGTGGACACCTGTGAAAATGCACAGAAAGTCTCTGATGAGGCTCTTGGCGGTAAATAAAGTTTTTATTATCATAGAGATTATGAAACATCCCCCCTCCATTGTGTGTCCCTTATTGATGTTTTTGAAATCTGCTACATGGAGAACAGAGTTCAAACACACCTTCTGCCCTCACATTCACACATGAAAAAAATTCAGCACCGTGTTCCACAAATTACACTGAGGTCACACTTCCAAATCATTCTTTCCTCCATCTGTTTATCAGCTACCTACTATCACATTTCCAAAGCTTGTTTACAGGGTTGTCATTGTAAGTTAATCAGTTCAAACTTTTGCTGGCTTTTACAAAGTAATTAATTATTTAATTAATTAATGCTATTAATCAGACACACAAATACAGAATTCTCCCTGATATTCTGTCTCATACAGTCCTTCCATCTCCTCTTTTACAATGTTCCATGAGCCTCAGATGCAAGAGTGTTTTGTAGATGTATCTACTGAGCATGGCTCCACTCTTTGCATTTTGATTTGTTATGGTTTTCTGTAGTAGTCTCCTCTCCACCTGTCATAAAGAGAAGCTTCCTAGATTATGGATTAAAACTATATTTGCCTGTGAATATAAGGCTAAGTGTTTATAGATTGTTATTAGGGAATTATGCTGGTTAATAAAATAGTGGTTGTAGATTCTCTTCTAATAAGCATGACTTTAAAAGCAATGAATACTTGGCTATTTTTCCAGTACTAGACATTATTTCCATTTTGTTGGATTCAATTTAGGATGAGTCCCATGTCTTACATTCAATTAGAGAACAGTTGGTTACAAGCAAGATATGGGAGCCACTACTTTATCCTTAGTGTTATTGTCCCATGTTGGTCATTGTTATCATAGGTATGATAATGGATAAGAATGGTTATTGGCATAATAAATGGATAGGGGAAATATTGTCTGCCTCCCTTTTTCAAAGTCTTGCATGATGCCTCTGGTCACATGAATTCTTTTTTTAAGGAAAGAAACACTCTGGTCAGTTCCAGCTCTAGAATTTTCAGGCCCTGTTTCTGATGTGCATGGTAATTTCATCAATATAGACTTATCTTCTACTTCCATGAGGGCAAAAGTCTAATGGGAAAGGTTGTTTAGGGAGTGGGGGGAAGGTGAATAAAGTAACAATAAGGGTGTCTAAAAAGGCACAAGGAATCAGAATATTAACTATTTACTATGTATCTATATCTATCTATTTATCATCTATCTACCTGTCTATCTTTATCTGTCTACTATCAACTATCTCTTTATCATTATAAGTAATCCCATGTATATATGAGCATTTTTAATTTAAATAAACTATTCTAATCTGGAATGATGGTGTTTTCTTCATGAGCCGAAGACTACCAAGTAGAAGACCAAATACAAGATAAGCTCTCATTTGATTTGCTGGCATGAGCTGACCAATGTATTTTTTTTAATTGCCTTGGTTTATGATTCTTTTTGTTTTGTTACTTTAAACTGTTTCCACATTAGAATGTAGAACCCAAGTTAACCTAACTTTAATTCTATGCTGTGATTACTCATCATTGTCTCTAGAACAAACAATCTCTTATTTACTTTGAGGTAAGGATATGTGTTTTCTGTGTTGAAAGTTATGACATCTAACATAGAGCTCACACTCTACATGGTACTGCAATTCCAGTACTAAGCATGGTTTCCCTGTTGTTGAGTCCAATTAGGGATGAGTTCCAGGTCTTAGGTCTAATTAGAGAACTATGGGTTACAAGCAAGATATAGCTGACATCCCTTCATCCTTAGTATTATTGCCAGAAAACAAGAAGGTAAAACAGAACCAGGTTGTGAATCTTTATTCTTATTTGTTGATATAAATGTTGTATATGTGTCCATGTTTCCCATGCTATATGACCAGTTCATTCTATAATCAAATAAACTATGATGTGTCAAAATTATAAACTTTGATACAAACAAAGTAAAGAGTTACACCAGTTTCTATGTTCTAATGTGAAAACGATTTAGAGTAGCAGAAAAAAAAGAATCATAAACCAAAGCAATTTTGTATTGGGTACTTTCTTTATTTACATTTCAAATGTTATCCCCTTTACTGGTTGCCCCCCAAACCCCCATCCCATCCCTCCAACACCTGTTTCTATGAGAGTCATTCCCCACCCACCCTCTCCCACTTCCCCACTCTCGAATTCCTCTACACTGGGGCATGGTGCCTTCACAGGACCAAGGGACTCTCTTCCCATTGATGCCCAACAAGGCCATCCTCTGCTACATATGCAACTGGAGCTATGGGTCCCTTCATGTGTACATTGGTGGTTTAGTCCCTGGGAGCTCTGGGGGGGGGCTCTGTTTGGTTGATATTATTGTTCTTCCTATGCTGTGGCAAATGCCTTTTAGCTCCTTTGGTCCTTTCTCTAACTGCTCCATTGAGGACCCCATCCTCGGTCCAATGGTTAGTTGTGAGCATCTGCCTTTGTATTTGTCTGGCTCTGGCAAAGCCTCTCAGAAGACAGCTACATTAGTCTCCAGTCAGGATGCACTTTTTGGTATCTACAATAGTGTTTGGGTTTGGGGACTGTATGTCGGATGGATCCCCAAGTGGGGCAGTCTTTGGATGACCTTTTCTTCATGTGGTCTGTGAATCATATCTTGTATATTCCCAGCTTTTGCACTAATATTCACTTATCAGTGAGTGCATACCATGTGTGTTCTTTTGTGATTGGGTTATCTCACTCTGGTATGATATTTTCTAGTTCCACCTATTTGCCTAGGAATGTCATGAATTCATTGTTTTTAATAGCTGAGTTGTACTCCATTGTATAAATGTACCTCTATTTCTGTATCCATTCCTCTGTGGAAAGACATCTGGGATCTTTCCAGCTCCTGGTAATTTTAAAACCCATTGGTCAGCACTTGACAACAAGTCAAGAACAAAAACCAAAGAAACACTAAAAAATGGCAAAGAGGAAAGAACAAAAAAAAAAAAAAAAGAAGAAGAAGAAGAAAAAGGGAAATCTGGTAGGGGAGACTTAGGGGTTGGTGAGCAGGTAGGGGAGCACCTTCTCAGAAGCAAAGGGCAGGGAGATAGGGTGAAGAACTTGGGTAGGGGAGTTCAGGATGGGGGCAACATTTGGAATGTAAACAAATAAAATAATTTAATAAAAAACTCAAAGAAGGAATGGGAAGAACTTAGGAATGAAAAAGTATGGACAGCTAGACATACAGGGATGGAAGTAAACTAAAATTAAGGAAAGAAAAATGTGAAGGGAATAGAAAGTTAATAGAAGAGAAATATGCATAAAAGTAGATGAAAGTAAGAGAAGAAACAGAGAAATAAAGGCAGAAGATAGAGGGAAAGAAAGGAGATACGAGGAGAAGAAGAAAGAGAGAGGGGGAAGTGAGATGGGCAGAAGGAAAGAGCAGTGGTATCTATCTTCATATTCGAATGGACAAACAATGACCATTGTATCTTTCTCCCTGGCTTGAATTGTTTCTGTCATGATATTTCTTGAAAATTCAGAGCTCTAATTTTATTGTTTCCACTAATGTCTAAATTTATGTTTTAAAATAATGTTTTCTCATAGTTTTCTTTCTCTCTCTTTTACCTTTCTTTTCTTACTCTCTTTTCTTTCTTCCTTCCTTTCTTCCTTCCTTTTTTTGTTTTTTTTTAAATAATATTTGCCTTCATGTTGAAAGACAGTGGTTTCATAGAAAAAATGGTGAAAGATTCTTAGAGACAGAAAGCCCTCATCCATGCTCCATGCACCACTGATGAACATGTCATAATGTTCCATTATATGGCTATCACAGACACTTAATATCTAAGCTATCAATATGTAGATTGACCATAATTATATGACTATGCTATGTCCCTTTTGTTTCCTCTTTAATTAGCTGTGCTTATGTAAAACTAAGGTGAGCCATTCTCTGGAAACTAAATAAGTTCCACAGTCAATGTCAGGCAGAAATATACTTACAATAGTTGTAGAGTTTTTCTTGCAAGAATGTTTTGCAATAATTATTTTTACTTCTGGTTTTAGAAATTTCAAAAGTGTTGCAATAAAATTTAATACTCATCTCTATTGCCTTCAGCTGTTCACTTCTACTCATTGCTTCAGTTTGATGACAGATTTGTACAGCACTTAGCTTTTTTCAAGTCAGTTTTAAAAATATAATTTAATTTCATTTTTAAACAACCCTTCAGATATCAGAATTAATATGTCAATTTTAGTTACAAAAGAGCTAATGCCCAGAGATGTTTCCTGATATTTTCTAGGTTTTCTAGACATAAGGAAATAAGGATACAACTCAAAATATTTAGAGGCTTTTTACCAATGACACAAAGGCTAGTTGTATTTTGTCCTGATTTTCATTTTGTGTGACAAGCATCTGTCATGGAAGTCTGTGATATGTCTCTCTTCCTCCACAAGTCCTATTGAAAATCCCCCAGCTCATCCCGGACTAATCAAGCCCATTAACATTACGCCTACAAAATGGTGTTTAAGGGGAGATACCTCCCTGTACTTCCACACAAAAAATTTCAAGGCTATCAGAATGAAGTTGCTCCCATCATGAAAAGGTTCTGGTGAACATTTTATTTATCAGTGTTATTGCCAGATCTCTACAAGAGACCAAAGAAATTAGAGTCCCAACTCACTTAAGTGTTCATAATTTTAATAGATACTCCTAAAGCAGCCACATTCAGAAAACAGTTTAGTGACTTGGGACTCTTTGTTTTTAATTTTTTTGTCATATACACCTAATATGTTTGTCTTCTAATAAACAATTCACTTGTCAATCTAGTTTCTTCAAATGAATGTTTTTATGTTATGTTCACCCCTGACACATAAACAGTTTTCTCTGTTGCTAAGTGCATCTAACAACTTCTGAAAGCCTTTAAAGACCCACCTATATCCAGCCATCTGTACATCTCTTTAAACAATAATACAAGGTTTTATGTTTTTGCTTAATATTTGTCAAATTTAGAGATTTTGTGTTCACATATAACCCAAACTTATCCTATAAAGTGAAGAGAAAGGCCAATCAAGTATGAACCTCTAATTTGGCTTTCATATACTATGAAATAAAATGTATATTTCAAATGAACTTTAGTGGAGAATCCCCTATTTACCACCTGTATCTATAGATAATTTGGAATGCCTGTAATAAAAGTCAGATGCATCATGGAAAAGGACACACATTATAGGCAATGTGAATATGAGACTTATAAAATGGAGAACCACCCAAAGTCTTCTGTTAAATAATAAGCCTCTTCTTTTAGGTCCCATAAAAAGAGACTCCAATGCTGTAATCTGATGCCACTGAATACCGTTAATTACATGGCTCAATGTCAGTCTTAACAATGTATTCCTCTACATGCTATATTTTCTCTTTAATCTTAATAAAGTATCTTGTCATTTTGCAAATCTATGAAAACAGTTATTTTTAATCCACCACCACCAGTACCATCCCCAAGATAATTTCCTCATTCTGTATTAATTTTTCTCTTAACTTCTTTTTGTTGTGAGGTGCTTAGGTGAGAGTCACTTTTCTCAATCGAGCTAATACTTAGTAACCTTGTAACTTGTGTTTTTATATTTACCATAAAACAACAAAAAACTTCTGGGTTAATAAGACTGAAGAACAGAATGTTTAAAAATCTCCTCAGATAGGTAGCAAATCTGTTATGTAAGCTGTAATGAGCCTTGGACCATAGGAGGCTCAGCTTGCAAGAAAGGTTCAAATTCATTCCCATTTGTAAGATAGTCCTGCCTCATCCCTGTGGTCAAGGGACTTCAAGTGATAGATAAAACTGACTTTTCTATGCCCAGATAGTTAGGTGGTTTTGTTAAATGAGTCATTAACTCTGTAAATCCAGAAAGAGGAGCTTATTAGAGGAAACACAATATTTCATGCATGCTTATTAAGCTTTCTTCCTATAATGAGCAGAATTTCAATTTTTTTAATTACATTTCCAGTAGCAAAAATACTTTTCTGAGATAAGTAAGGCAAGGGCAAGAATGTAAGCAACAGAATCCAAAGTTACATGGCATCATCACCACCCAGTTCCCCCATCATAGCAAGCCCTGAACACCCCATCACACCAGAAAAGCAGGATTCAGAATTAAAATCACTTCTCATGATGATGATAGAGGACTTTAAGAAGGACATAAATAACACTCTCAAAGAATTTAAGGAGAAGACAGGTAGACAGATAGAAGCCCTTTAAAGAGGAAACACAAAAAAATTTTAATGAATTGCAAGAAAACACAACCAAACAGGTGAAGGAATTAAACAAAACCATCCAAGATCTAAAAATGGAAGTAGAAACAATAAAGAAATCACAAAGGAAGACTACCCTGGAGATAGAAAACCTAGGTAAAAGATCAGGAGTCATAGACACAAGTATCACCAACAGAATACAAGAGATAGAAGAGAGAATCTCATGTGCAGAATATACCATGGAAAACATGGACAGAACTGTCAAAGAAAATGCAAAATACAAAAAGCTACTAACCCAAAACATACAGGAAATCCAAGACAAAATGAGAAGGCCAAAACTAAGGATAATAGGTATAGATGAGGGGGAAGACTCCCAACTTAAAGGACCAGTAAATATCTTCAACAAAATTATAGAGGAAAACTTTTCTAACCTACTGAAAGAGATTTCCATAAATATATAAGAAGCCTACAGAACTCCAAATAGTTTAGACCAGAAAAGAAATACCTCCCGCCACATAATAATCAAAACATCAAATGTATAAAACAAAGAAAAAATACTAAAAGCAGTAAGGGAAAAAGGTAAAGTAACATATAAAGGTAGACCTATAAGAATTACACCAGACTTCTCACCAGAGACTATAATAGCCAGAATATCCTGGACTGACATCATACAGACCCTAAGAGAATACAAATGCCAGCCCAGACTACTATACCCAGCAAAACTCTCAATCAATATTGATGGAGAAACCAAAATATTCCATGACAAATCCAAATTTACACAATATCTTACCACAAATCCAGCACTTCAAAGGATAATTGGTAGAAAACTCCAACACAAGGAGGGAAACTACAACCTAGAAAAAACAAGGAAGTAATCTTCCAACAACCCTAAAATAAGATAGCTACAGAAACATAACTCCACCACCAATAACAAAAATAATAAAAGGAAACAACATTAATTTCTCCTTAATATCTCTTAATGTCAATTGCCTCAATTCTCCAATAAAAAGACATAGACTATCAGACTGGATATATAAACATGACCCAGCATTTTGCTGCATACAGCAAAATGTGAAAAAAAGACAGACATTACTGCAGAGTAAAAGAATGGAAAACAATCTTCCAAGCAAATGGTTCCAAGATACAAGCTGGAGTAGTAATTCTAATATTGAATAAAATCGATTTTCAACCAAAAGTAATCAAAAAAGATAAAGAAAGACACTTCATAGTCATCAAAGGAAAAATGTACCAAGAGGAACTCGCAATTCTGAACATCTATGCCCCAAATGCAAGGGCACCCACATATATAAAAGAAACTTTACTGAAGCTTAAAGCATGCATTACACCTCACAAAATAATAATGGGAGATTTCAACACCCCACTCTTAGCAATGGACAGATCATGGAAACAGAAACTAAACCGAGACACCAAGAAACTAACAGACGTTATGAACCAATTGGACTTAACTGACATCTATAGAACATTTCATCCTAAAGCAAAAAAATATACCTTTTTCTCTTCACCTCATTGTACCTTCTCCAAAATAGACCATATAATTGTTCACAAAACAGGACTCAACAGTTACAAAAAGATTGAAATAATCCCTTGTACCCTATCAGATCATCATGGACTAAGACTCATCTTTAGTATGGACAAAAACAAGAGAAGCTCACATACACGTGGAAACTGAACAATGCTCTACTCAATGAAGAAATAAAGAAAGAAATTAAAGACTTTTTAGAATTTAATGAAAATGAGGATACATCATACCAAAATTTGTGGGACTCCATGAAAGCAGTACTAAAATGAAAACTCATAGCACTAAGTACACACAAAAAGAAACTGGAAAGAGCATGCACTAACAACTTGACAGAACACCTGAAAGATCTAGAACAAAAAGAAGCTAATATACCCAAGAGGAGTAGATGGCAGGAAATAATCAAACACAGGGCAGAAATCAACCAAGTAGAAACTAAAAGAACTATTTTCTTTGAGAAAATCAACAAGATAGACAAACCCTTAGCCAGACTAAACAAAGGGCACAGAGACAGTACCCAAATTAACAAAATCAGAACTGAAAAGGGAGACATAAGAACAGAAATTGAGGAAATTAAAAAAATCATCAGATCCTACTACAAAGGCTTATATTCAACAAAATTGGAAAATCTTGATGAAATGGACAATTTTCTAGACAGGTACCAGATACCACAATTAAATCAAGAGCAGATAAACCATCTAAACAGTCCTATAAACCCTAAAGAAATAGAAGAAGTCATTAAAAGTCTCCCCACCAAAAAAAGTCTGGCGCCAGATGATTTTAGTGCAGAATTCTATCAGACCTTCAAGGAAGACCTAACCACCAATTCTTTTCAAGCTATTCCATCAAATAGAAACAGAAGGAACACTATCCAATTCTGTCTATGAAGCTACCATTACACTCATACCTAAACCACAGAAAGACCCAACAAAGAAAGAGAACTACAGACCAATCTCTCTTACAAATATTGATGCAAAAATACTCAATAAAATTCTCACAAACTGAATCCAACAACACATCAAAACAATTATCCATCATGATCAAGTAGGCTTTATCCCAGGAATGCAGGGATGGTTCAATATTTGGGAATTCCATCAATGTAATCCACTACATAAATAAACTCAAAGAAAAAAAACACATGATAATATCACTAGACACTGAGAAAGCATTTGACAAAATTCAACATCCCTTCATGTTAAAAGTCTTGGAAAGATAAGGAATTCAAGGCCCATACCTAAACATAGTAAAAGCAATATACGGCAAGCCAGTAGCCAACATCAAACTAAATGGAGAGAATCTTGAAGCAAGCCCACTAAGATCAGGGACTAGACAAGGCTGCCCACTCTCACCTTACCTATTTAATATAGTACTGGAAGTCCTAGCTAGAGCAATTAGACAACAAAAGGAAGTAAAAGGGATACCAATAGGAAAGGAAGAAGTCAAAATTATATTATTTGCAGATAATATGATAGTATACTTAAGTGACCCTAATTAAAACTTCCACTAGAGAACTCTTAAACCTGATAAACAAATTTAGCAAAGTGGCTAGATATAAAATCAACTCAAACAAATCAGTAGCCTTCCTCTACTCAAAAGATAAACAGGCTGAGAAAGAAATTAGGGAAATGACACACTTCACAATAGCCACAAATAAAATAAATTATCTTGGAGTGAATCTAACAAAGCAAGTGAAAGATCTGTATGACAAGAACTTTAAGTCTCTAAAGAAAGAAATCGAAGAAGATCTCAGATGGAAAGATCTCCCATGCTCCTGGACTGACAGGATTAACTTGGTAAAAATGGCCATCCTGCCAAAAGCAATCTACAGATTCAATTCAATCGCCATCAAAATTCCAAATCAATTCTTCATAGAGATAGAAAGAGAAATTTGCAAATTCATTTGGAATAACAAAAAACCTAGGATAGCAAGAACTATTCTCAACAATAAAAGAACTTCTGGGGGAATTACCAACTCTGACCTCAAACTTTACTACATACAGAGCAGTAGTGATAAAAACTGCATGGGATTGGTACAGAGACAGGCAGGAAGATCAATGGAATAGAATTGAAGACCCAGAAATGAACCTGCACACCTATGGTCACTTGATCTTTGACAAGAAAGCTAAAACCATCCAGTGGCAAAAGGTCAGCATTTTCAACAAGTGGTGCTGGCTCAACTGTAGGTCAGCATGTAGAAGAATGCAAATTAATCCATTTTTATCCCCTTGTACAAAGCTCAAATCCAAGTGGATAAAGGACCTTCACATAAAGCCAGATACACTGAAACTAATAGAAGAGAAGTTGGGAAAGACCCTCGAATACCTAGGCACAGGGGAAAAGTTCCTGAACAGAACACCAATGGCTTATGCTCTAAGATCAAGATTTGACAAATGGGACCTCATCAAACTGCAAAGCTTCTGCAAGGCAAAGAACACTGTCAATAAGACAAAAACGGCAACCAACAGATTGGGAAAAGATCATTACCAATCCTACATCCTATAGAGGACTAATATCGAATATATACAAAGAACTCAAGAAACTCGACACCAGACAACAAAATAATCCCATTAAAAATGAGGTACAGAGCTAAACAAAGAATTCTCAACAGAGGAATCTCGAATGGCCGAGAAGCACCTTGAGATATGCTCAACATCCTTAGTCATCAGGGAAATGCAAATCAAAACAACACTGAGATACCATCTCACACCAGTCAGAATGGCTAAGATCAAAATTCAGGTGACAGTAGATGCTGGCGAGGATGTGGAGAAAAAGGAACACTCCTCCATTGTTGGTAGGGTTGCAAGCTTGTACAACCACTCTGGAAGTCAGTCTGGCAGTTCCTCAGAAAACTGGACATAGCACTACCTGAGGACCCAGCTATACCACTCCTGGGTATATACTCAGAAAATGCTCCAACATATAACAAAGACATATGCTCCACTATGTTCATAGCAGCCTTATTTATAATAGCCAGAAGCTGGAAAGAACCCAGATGCCCATCAACAGAGGAATGGATACAGAAAACGTGGTACATTTACACAATGGAATATTACTCTGCTATTAAAAATAATGAATTTGAGAAATTCTTAGGTAAATGGATGGAACTAGAAAATATCATCCTGAGTGAGGTAACCCAATCACAAAAGAACACACATGGTATATACTCACTGATAAGCAGATATTAGCCCAAATTTGAAACAACAAAGATTCAACTAACAGACCACATGAAGCTCATGAAGAAGGAAGAACAAGTGTGGATGCCTAGGTCTTTCTTAGAAGGAGCATCAAAATACCCAAAGGAGCAAATATGGAGACAAAGTGTGGGACAGAAACTGAAGAAGAGGTTGTATGGAGACCATTCCACCTGGGTATTCATCCCATGTGCAGTCACCAAAAACAGACGCTGATATGGATGACAGGAAGTGAATGCTGACAGCAGCCTGATAAGGCTGTCTCCTTAGAGGTCCCCCATAGTCTGACATACACAGAGGCAGACACTCACAGCTACCCATTAATCTGATCAAGAGTTCCCAATGGAGAAGTTAGAGAGAAGACTGAAGGAGCCAAAAGGGTTTGGTGGTCCCATGAGGAGACCAAAAATACCAACCAGCCAGAACTCCCCAGGGTCTAAACCACCAGCCTAGGGGCACATATAGATGGACAAATGACTCCATCTGTATATGTAGGGGAGGATGGCCTTGTTGTGCATACATGGGAGAGGAGATCTTTGATCCCATGAAGGCTGAACACTGAGTGGGGGGGGGGGGAATCTGAGGATGGGGATGTGGGAGTGGGAGCTAGGTGGCTACACACCCTTATAGAAGCAGAAGGAGGGGGGATGGGATAAAGGGTTCCTGGGTGGTGGGGGGCATGGTGTAAGAGGATAAAATTCAAAATGTAAATATTATATCTAATAAAAGAGGGGCAAAAAAAGAAAAGCTGTTAGAACCAACATCTTTAATAAAATGTCAGCCCTCTTAAAAAATTATCTTGATACTAAAATTTTTTTGAGAATTGTATATTCCAGAATACACAGCCTTGGTGTATCTACTCATCAAGAAAGCTCAGCAGACCTGCTCAAACCTCTGATGTCCTGGAATTCCATCTGGATGCAGTGAAGACACAGTGTCAGAGGCTTATCAATTTACTCTTTTCCCCATCCCTCTTCTAATATCTCAACGCCTGTAATCAGATTGAAGAAGTTAATGAAGAGTCAGTGTCCCTATTCCCTGGGCTTGAGGACTAAGGTGGTAAATATTGGGCTGTCTTTCTAGGGAAAAGTAGTGGTTTTGTGGGAATAGGGAGGATTAGCCAGGATATATTGCATAGCCATAACCTATTGGTAGAAATCTGTACAATTATTATCAAGATGAAGTTATAACTTCTTAAATGGCACAAATTTACTTTGATTTCAAATTTAAGGTTTTCATTGGTATGAGCTTCTTATTGATATAAAAGTGAGATGAATATTGATACTCTCATGCGCATTGTGCCTGTATAACACATTTAGGAATACACAGCTTAGACCCAGTCCTTCTTTAACTTTTTAACAGATTTGAGATGGTTAGCCTGTGCGTTAAGGGACTATAGCAAATTCATGGCTTGGAGTTTATTGTTAGGGTGTTTTCTATGTTTTATTTAGAAATAGCTGAGTGGAATTAACAGGCAACAGTCCAGATTACCTTACATGGATAGTTGGTTTTCAAAATGTCAGAAGTCCACAGAATTGACATTACAAACATTTCTGTAATAATGTTCATTTTTATTAGCGACCTGTCTGCTCCTGACAGCTTCCTGTATTGGATTCTAAGAAGAAATTGAGCATCTTTGGAGTTACTCCAGTTGTGGTGAGACAGCCACTAGACACGAATTGCCTCTTTCCATCTACAGACTAATTACTGTCCAGAAAAGGACACACTTGCAGAATAGTCGACTGATTATATCTGCCTAGACAGAGTAATCAGCCCTTAATAATTCTGCAGCACTAAGGTCTGTCAGATAATCCTGGGCCAGAAGGTGGAAGAACAGGTGCTCCAACATTTTGTAGTATAGGGATTGTCCAGGTGTTCAGAGGTCTCTATAAATTGGCTAAGTTTTAGAAGCTATGTTTTGTGCTTCCCACAATTTTAGTTAACTCAGTCATTCTGGATTTCTGACGGGGTTGAAAACTTATAGTCTCATAGCCAATCCTGGCTATTTACCTTAAGAGAAAAGATTTGAGTGGATGGTTTTCAGCTGACATTCATTCTAAAGCCAAGGAAAAAGCCAGGTTCAGAACTAAGTGTTTTAGTTTGGAGAGATGACAGAGGTTCTGGTTAGTCAACAAAATGATGGACTGGGTATTAGGACTATCTTGTACCTCACTGGTACAAATTGGCATAATTATGCTCTAATTGTATTTTGAGAGAAAAGTTTTATTTTACCAGGAAGGGTGATATGTAGGAAGAGCTAAGGTGGGAGGAGTACTGAGAGGAAGAGAAGTATGGAGAAGAGAAGAAGGAGAGGAGAAGCTAGGTGATGAGAGAGAGAAAGAGAGAGAAAGAGGGGGGAGACAGGGAGGCAGATATTCATGTGTCTCCACCAATCAAAGATAGTTGATATATCTAGGTTTAGTATTGGGTTACACTTCTGATTGAGCATTACCAAACTTATAAAGCCTTTGATTAACATTTTTTAAAAAGTGTATAAATGCAAAAAGGAAAAGGGGGCATGGAATAGGGTTTTTTCAGGGGGGGATGGGTAAAGGGGATGGCATCTGAAATGCAAATAAAATATCCAATAAATAAACAAACAAACAAAAAGAAAAAATATACTTACAAACACGTTAGAATATTTATTGCAATTGACCCTCAATAAACTTTAGAGTTGTGTATCCTTTTTTATGGTCCATATGAGCAAACAATGTTAGGAATTAGAAAACATGTTCTTACTTTAAAAGACATTATACTACTTTCACTATTAGGATTTCTACCTACTTGCTCATTATTAGTAGGCTATCTCCATGTATTTGTTTATAGAAATAATTCAAACCATGTTTTTCCTATCATTCACCTTCAGATTTGAGCTATAATATATTGATATAGAAGCCTATAGCCAATATTTACAAACTTGCTGAGTTTGTCAAAAAACAGAATACTTTTCCTACAGTTTCAAATATTATCCCTACCATCTTTTGGTTCATTTTCTTATGTGAATAAATAAAAATGGAATTCTTTGTTAGTTCCCAATACATCCTCCTGTATAAGCAACCTGGAATAATTCTGAGCTCTCTAATGTGAATAGCTTAACATATTTGCTTTTCAATTATATTTTAATTGATCTTTGCTTCTCTGTCTGTTCCTTGCTGCCATCATTTTCAACAAAGTATTTCAATTCTATATTTACAGTTCAATGAAATGATCTGCAGTGGGATTCTTTGCCATATGTTTGATGACAGTTAAAGTTATGTAAATATATTTATTGTCTTTTTCAAGCTTTTTCTAATACATGTTGGGACTGTAGATGATCATGTGACTGCTGATATGATGCTAGTTCAATGACTAGGGAAGATATTCAGTATATGTGGGTTTCAGGATATGTAACACTAAGACCAAACTGTGATTAATCCCTGAGTATTGTTTGTCTCATCAAGGAAGTAAGAGGTCTTAGAGTAACCGATTATCTATGTTCAAATTCTAAGACTGTAGTTTATTCTTAGGACTTTCACCTACTTAGTATGAATATCACTGTCTATAAAAAAACTCAATATTGAAATGTGACTTCTAAAAAAAAGCACATATTACATTTAAGGTTCCATGGAACTAGGAAGCTCACCACGTATTATACATAGTGAAACAGTTATTTTCAATTTGAAGGCCCTGGAGCAGATTTGTAGATAGGCCAGCATGTAAGTTGAGGGACAACTACACTTAAAACTTCAAGCATTTTTATTTCAGATCAAAAAATTTAGAAAGTTGTATATGGTAAAAATAATTTTCTATTCCTCTTTTGTACTGTGTAAGCACAACATTTTACTTTAAGACAAAATGTAGATAAATAATCAATATCCAGGAATGCCTACAAACAAGGACCTTGGGTGACAGACAAAAGAATCTTGTTGTTTGTCCTCCTTCTGTGAGTTTTCTTCATCTCTTTCTCAGATCATTTTCTTTTTATGAGTTGATTCATCTCAGCAAGGGAATATGATTTCTTATATTTTCTGGTTTGGATAGTTACGTGAGTCAAAAATATATATCTTATGGAAAATACAGAGAAGAATGTGTCTAGATTTCATGCTTATATAACACAGAAATACTTTCCTCTTATAAAATTTTAAACTATATGGGCTTCCCTTTTTATCATTTTTATTGGTTATTTTATTTATTTACATTTCAAATGTTATCTCCCTTCCCAGTTTCCCCTATTTCTTCACCTCTCCCCTTGTTTTTATTAGGGTACTCCCCCACCCACCCAAACACTCCCACTTCCCTGCCTTAACATTCCCCTATTCTGGGTCATTGAGCCTCCACAGGACCAAGGGGATTCCCTTCTACTGATACCAGACAATGCCATCCTATGCTACATATACAGCTGGAGCCATGGCTTCCTCCATGTGTACTTTTTGGTTGGTGGTTTAGTCCCTGGGAGCTTTGGGGGTTCTAGTTGCTTGATATTGTTCTATTTCCTATGGGGTTGCAAACCCCTTCAACTCCTTTAGTCCTTCCCCTAACTCCTCTTCCATTGGGGTCCCCACACTCAGTCTGATGATTGACTGTGTGCATCCAAATTGGTATTGATTAGGCTATGGCAGAGCCTCTCTGGGGATAACTATACCAAGTTACTGTCAGCAAGTGTTTCTTGGCATCAGCAATAGTGTCTGAGTATGGTGTCTGCAGATGGGATAGATCTCTAGGTGGGACAGTCTCTGTATGGCCTTTCCTTCAGTCTCTGCTCCATTCTTTGTCCCTACATTTCCTTTTGACAGGAGCAATTCCAGATTAATATTTTTTGAGATGGGTGGGTGACCCCATCCCTCAACCCGAGGCCGTGCCTATCCACTGGATATGGTCTCTCCAGGTTCTATCTCACCTTTCTTGGGTATTTCGGCTAATGTCATCCCTTTTGGGTCCTGGAATCCTGTGGGGGCCCTGTCACCTGAGACTTTCTAGTGGCTACCCTTAGTTCCCCATCTCCCACTGCTATACTCTCTATTCAAATTCCTGACCCTCTGTACTTCTCCCCTGCCTCCCCTGTCTCCTCCTGCATCTGATCCTACAAACCTTTTCCCTCCTTCTTTTCTCTCCTTCCCAGATCCCTCTCTACCTCCGATGATTATTTTCTTCTGCTTCTGAGTTGGACATCTTTGTTTTTCCTTCTTCTTGGGTTTTATATGGTCTGTGAGTTGTATTGTGGGTATTCAGAGCTTTTTTTTTTTTTTTTTTTTTTTTTTTGCTAATATCCACTTATCAGTTCATTCTAAAAAATGCTTTAAAAGAACTACTTGGACAAAAATAAATGGCTTATGTGAGAATTATTCTAGCTTTACATTTATTTTATGCATGTGAAAGATTTACAGAATATTAATTACTTGGAATTGTGTCAAGGGAAGGGGTTGGAGGAAGAAAGAGACTACAGGATGAGATTCTGAGTGTTTGAGAGTCAAATACCATAAGTTTTCTAGCCATTCTCTGAAGAGTGCTGAAGAAAGAGAATGAGATGCTAAGTTTTGCACTTGAAAGCATTTCCTGAGTTGACAATCAAGTTGAATTAAGGATTAATCCACATATATTTTCATAATTTTGTGTCTCACTAACTTCTTTACTGTGTAACCTTTAAAACGAACATTCATAGAATTAACAAAACATTTCTTTACTTTAGTGAGAACACTTATCATAGGATGCAGAACCCTCAGACAAATGAAGACTTAATGAACACTTAATATATGATCTACTCCTTGATAGGAAAAACAATGTATGTTTGTGTAAAAAATATCAATGATGTTAGCATACCTTTATTCATCACAGGTACAACTAGAAAGAGTCTGTTGCCTTCTAATGGAAAATGTTTTCACAAACTGTTGTATATCCAAACCCCTGGCTTCTACTCAGAAAAACAACTTGAATAAATGTCTCAGAAGCTATTCTGAATAAATAGTTAAGTTTTTATTTTGCTTTGTTTTGTAAATGCCATACAAATGGAATGACTAAAATTAAAGACCTATAACCAATGCCTTGGCCTGTATGTGGGCATGTATTTGGAGTATTTTCTTAAATCATTATTAATGTGGGAGGTTCCAGACTGGTGTGGGCAATGCCTCCTATGGGTAGATAGTCCTGGGATCTATAAAAATGCAAAATGAGAAAGTCACAGAACTGATTCAAAAATCAGCTCTTCATCATCTCTTCAGTTGCTGCCTCTAGATTTCTCTTTTTATTTTCTGCTTTGACTTGTCATGATAGTAGAGTGTAAACTGTAAATGAAATAACTCTTCTCTTTTCCAAGTTGCTTTGGCAAGTGTTCTATCACAAGAGCAGGGAACCAAATGAGCAGATACTGTTGCTAACTGAATTGTTAGAGGTAAGAAGGCGACTGGTGAGAATGAGCACTTGTGATGGTGTTTTGTTCATGTGACCTTTAAATCAGGAAGCAGTTTTCTGTTCTGCTTCTTAGTATATAGAAGAGCACTAGTAAGGAACTAAACACAAATGGGCTATTTAAATTGCCTGAGGTAGTAATAGCTTGGTTGCAAAACTCTAAGGTGGTTTGGTAGACAACTTTAAATGTAAAGTGCAAAACAATACTAGTTTTTTACATAAGTAAACACAAACCTGAAAGCACTGCAGGTTTATACTCAAGAAACACAACACACAGAATATGACTAAATTATTTAGGTTTCAGGGCAGTGATATGATGCTAGACAATTATGCACCAGAAGGAGTACTGTTAACTGTGAGGATACTGTGCACTGTGGCTGAATCCAATGGCCCACAGGGCTCTGTGTCTGAACCAGGACCATAAAAACGTTCACATCCTTGTTTGATGAGATGATATTAGTGGTATAGACCAGGGCCTTTGAACTGGGAAAGATCCAATACAGGTCTTCCTTTATAATAGTCATGGTAAGGCTGAATGTTAGCTCAAGGTTAGAAGTGGTTCTAATAAAGGTTCTTAGAGGAGATTCTGGAATAATATGAAGATTTTGGAGAACCTCTTATACTATGGGGAAAGTCTAAACAATTTCCAGAATAATGATAAGACAATTATTTTGTTAGAAACTGTATGCAAATCAACATTTAGAGTAGTTGAACATAGAAATAAAAGCTAGTCTTTAATAAGAGATTCGGCAGCATAAAAAATAATGCCATACTCCTAAGTGGCTTTAATTTCTGGAAATTCATTCAGTAAGACAAGTTGTATTTCATCTATGTGGTTATAAATATTTTTGATTCAATACTGCCTACAACCTATCATCTCTTCTGCATAAAGTTAGCCAAAGAAGATATCAGGTAAGAAAGCATCATGACAATATTTACAGTAATATTTCATTAAGGTAAGAAATATATTTAAAATTAAAATGAGTATTTTTAACACTCAATTTCCTAAAGTACTCAAAGAAATGAGAGCTAATTTTGATGGAAGTATTATGTGTTGAGCATGGGTAAATATTAATAAAAGTCAAAATAGTCAATATTTTATAGCTTTGAAAATTCTGGCCACTTATAATTTTTTCATGTCCTTGCATTCTTTAAAGAGTCAATAATCTACACATTTTAGTTTGCTTACATATATTTTTGACTTTTCCCATTTTGTCTTTGAATGTATACTAACAAGTTTCAGCCCAAATTAAATGCTGAAGCCAGCTTTCCTTTTGTGAGGCACAATGATGACATTTCCTTCCCAAGTTCTCATAAATTCTCAGTTGGTAACAATCTGATAGACAATGATATAAACATAGCTATTCACTGTAGAATTTTAAAGTTATAAGATTCAAGTTTCAGTGAAGGAGTAAGATATCAGAGTTCGGGTCCCTGTGGTTTGCAGATATGGGTGCAGATGGCTATATTACCTGTGCCTTGCTGGAAGAATGCATCCTCCAATGTTTCACATGAATTTGAGCCTGAAGTTCTATTTGCATTGTTTCAATCACATTGCAAGTAGATGTTTAAAATATCACCATTGAACTATCAACTATCAAGTCCATTTTATAGAATTCTATGTCTAAAAGCAACAAAATAGTTTTAGATAATGATTTGCAACAATGAATATGATCATTGAGAAATTTTATAAAGAAATTTATTCTATGAAGGTATTGGAGATAACAGAAAATATGAATTTGCCATCTCAGACTTGCAAGTTTATGGGAAATTGTAATCATGAGGTGAAAGATTAAATTTTTACATTTTTTTAAGTTCTTCTACACCTTGCTTTGCAGGTTTTGTCAACATTTAATATAAATGTTTTTATTTATATAAAATGTTTAAGTGATATATTCAGTTCTTTCACTAAAGGCAATGTTTTACCAGGAACTGTGACTCTTGTACTCCCATAAATTGATTATTTGATTTTTCTTGATATGTTCATAATAATTAGAGTGATTCTGATTCTTTTAATTCATTCTTGGTCTGTGTTTTAATCTAAGATCCCAGGAAGCTCCAGTTAATGGTGTTTTGTCAGTAAGAAGTCTCCAGCAAGCAGAAACTGTTGAGTGATCTCTAGGGGGGTCTATCACTAGTATGTTTAAGAGAGCATGGGCTGTGCGCTAATGAGGCTTTTCCATCCCCAGAGACACCTTTGACAAATGCTTTCAGATTCAGCACATTGCCTTCCCCCAACTATTACTGATTCTTATGTTGCTCAAATTTGAGCCACTAGTAATTAACTAGTGTTAATAATCTTAGTGACTGTCAGAAAACTGTATTCCAGAACACTTCTCTCCCATTTGGTTAGTATTTTAATAAATAACTTGTCCTAGAATTTTCTTCCACTTACATAGCTATGGCCAGTGTTTAATATTTTAGTCTTGGACAGTAAGAAAAATTAAAGCCTTAGGGAACTTATTTAATTTCTCCACATTTTATATCTCCTTTGTAGAGCAGCCTATTCACTTGAAATTTGCAATAAATGTTTTGTCCGAAGTAGTCTCATGAGTTTTCGACTTGGTGAATGTTGTTTTCAAAGTAAATTTTCATCTCAAAATTTGTGATTTGTTTCTTTCCATTGAGTTTTGATGTGATAAAGGTATTTTATATTTTTTGTTATAAAGAAAGTAATTACAATTGAGGAACATCTAATCAAACATATCATGTAAGATTCACATGAAAAAAGTAACTTCATAAAATAACTTCATCGTTTTTCTTGCTTAAGATTTAGCTTCCTATACACATAAAATTCATACTTAAGTGCTCCTGATATCTTTGATATGATTTCTAATATTGAAAACTAAGTTATAAAATAATATTATTTATAAATGAATGCAAAATTTATGGAGCTCTATAATTTGTAACTCATTTAGTGGTATGACTGATGGAAACTTTTATTAATAAAATATTTAGGAAAACTGCCAATTTACTTCATTTTTTAATTAGAAAAAATGAGGTCTGTTATAAAAAGAATTACAAAATCTTTTTATGTCATAGCCACTTAATCAACACTTTAAGATGTATAATTTGTAATGTTTAAAACCATATTAGTACATTGGCCAAGTTAAGTGAACAAATAGAAGTAATAAGATAAAGAAGATAAATTTTTATTTATAATTGAAATTTTATGTTGACATCTGCCATGCCATTTTTAACAAAAGTGGCTAGCAGCTATACCAGACAAAAAATGAATCTGTGTCGGAAAGACTGCTTATAAAGATTTTGAGCAAAGCATTTTGTGAAGAGGGAGACAGTAATTCTGCAAAAGATAACTATAATTATTGTAGCTATGTGTTATACCCCGAGATAATGATAATTTATTACTCTTCATGAAAGAATTCATTTCTTACAGTGACTATAGAGATCAAATGTTTTATTCATGTGGTATAAAGTACCTTTCGATTAATATAAAATTCATTATTTTTTATCTAGCATTTTTTGAGCATATCAAGCTCAAAATGCACTCAAACTCCCCCTTTTAAAACCAATCTTACCATTTTTCAAAACATATGAGGGGGAAATGGTAAGATATATATGAGAGGCATCTAAGATAGACTATTATTTGCCCTGTGTCTGACTCTTTCCACATATGATGGAAATATTTCAAAAGAAAATTCCAAGACCATGATCCTTCTGCATGTCTTTCTTTTTACTTCCCAAAACTAGTGGAAAATGCAGATATATGGATGGGGGGCAGAGAAAGGGATATTTAAAATTTTAAATTATTGGGCTTTTTCTCTTTCATAGTAACTATCAAATCATATATATATATATATGTATATATACATATATACATATATATATGTATATATATACATATATATATATACATATATATATATATATATATATATGTCACATAAATTTTCCTCAGAGAAATAATCACATTTGCCTGATTTTCCATTCTTTGTATCCTTTATACACACCTACTATAGCATCATTTGTCTGGCTGACAATCTAGAAAAGATATATAATGTGTATTGATTAGTCAGTAATACTGGTTGCCTCATCCAAACATACATCATAGAAAAGCTCAAGCAGTTCAACAGAAGCAAGGAATTGTAGATTTTCTCTGCAATCCAGATTTGTCATCAGAACCTTTGTCTGAGACTAGCATTAAAAAATTATCATAGCCTGAAAATGTCTTCTCTGAAATTTGAATACTGAGTCCTATGTGTAATGTCTGCTTTATCAGTTTGAAACCTGCAAGTGACAAGGTTAGAGACAGCCATTGAGCCTCTTACTCTACCTCAGGCTACAGTAAGCTTGTCTGGCACACTCATCTACACTTCATAATGTTTTCATGGCACTCTACCCCAAAACCCTTTTCTATAACCCCTGAATATATTGGGGAAGTCATTGCCTTTTAAAGCTGAGACAACTGTAGAAGTCAAATTACCCATGTCTTCCTAACTCACTGGGAAATGCCAAAGTTGAACAAGGGAGGCAAATCACTACAATGGTGATATGAGCTCCAGTAAACATCTTCACCAGTAAGAACGTTGAATTGCATAGATTTCAAAAATATGTTCATCATAAAATATTAAATATTGTTGAATAGAACTTAAACAGAGAGAGATATAAATCCATAGCCTTTAAGCTTGGTTGTACCATGCAAACAACTTCATGATGAAGAAGATTAATTTTAACAAGCTCAGTAACCACAAGAAGCAGGTTTTCAGTGCTGTGATCTTTATACATGTTGTTTTGGCAACTTTCTAAATATTGGTATGTCATAGTTCATCTGGATACATCCTAAAGATCTGAATCCAGTGAATTAGGAAGACATGGGTAGTTTGACTTGTACAGTTGTTTCATCATTAAAAGGCTGTGACTTATCCAAAACATGAAAGGAATATATGAAAGGGCTGTGGGATCTGAATGTCAATGTCATATTTAACGTTCCATTTACATGAGTTGAGAACCCAGTAAAAATAGAACAATACAAAAACAAACAAAAAATAGGCAAGTGGTTTTGTGTTGTTCAATTTCGAAAGTAATAAATGTATTAGGAGTTATCCTTTTCTCAACAAACGCCTGGGGAATTTATAAACCATATATCTACCATAACACAGAATAAAAATAATAAGCTCTCTTGATTCTGTGGCCATTTGCAATAAAAATTTATTTTTAAAGTTATTTTTTAAAAGTTTGCTTTTGAAAGTTTATTTCAAAGTTGATAGTGGAAATGAAATGTAGTGTTTTATGTGAACAATATTCACAGTTTGATTGTAACTACAGTTATTGTTTATTGAGAATCAATTTGAGTTTCATTTATTTTAGTTTAAATATATGAAGCAATGCAAATCTTCACTTAATACTTCCTTTTGAAGTTATGTAACAATAGCTAGTACTTCTCTGACTTTCTCCAGGTATTTAATTCCTAAGAAGGCAACTTTGAAGACACCCCAGGATTAAATTAATAAATGTAATTAACATAATTAATCATTAACTCCCCAGTTAGTGTGAGAATCCAGCAATCCTCTTTCCAGCTATTACAAAGTTTCTGATTTTGTGTGGGTTTGACCTAGTTCACATTTGCTTAGTATGAAGAATCATGCAACTTTTGCTAGCAAATTGCCCTTCTGACTTTCACAATGGTTATTTGTTGATGTCTCCTGGGGTTATTTACTTACTCCCAAACACAGCTTTAGGAAGGGGTATCTAAGCAAAAAATCTTTGCCCTAGAAAACCCATGGTTTACCCACCAACAAACCTCTGGGGAACACACATTTCTTTTCACTTGAAGTCAAATCCTTTCCATCCTATTTTCTTTATGTCTTTTATATCCCCCCTAGTGTCTTATAACCAATGTGTTGCAACCAGTACAGAACTTGCCCAGTCTCCCAAGGAAAATTTTTATTTTTATCACATCCCTCATCTTACCCCACTTTACAACATCAGAGTATGGCATAGTTCATCCTGCTTTACACTGTTAAAAGAAAATAACAACAGGCACTGATCAGCAGGGTGCAAAGTTATTGGGAACGTAACTGGAGGGGGAGTAGATGGTAGTGAGTTTGAAGATAGCAAAATAAATACATACAGTCCCGATACAGGACTATGACGATGTCTATCTGTTAGCTGACTCTAATTCAATGCTTATTAATCTCCTAATGAATAAGCATCATAATCATGAACCATAATTTAGCTAATTTTATGCCTAGAAGATATATAGTTATGTATATATAGACATGATTCAATATTCATTTTTGAAAACTATATATATTTCATTTTGGCAATGGATACTTTGGGTAGGACAGCTCTTTGTACAAAAATCTATAGACAGTCAATATCACTAATGAACAGAAACGGAATCTTCCATTACACTTAAGAAATACTTTCTTAAACCAAGTAGACTTTCTGTCTGGAAGAGGATAATGCATCTGATTTCACTTCAGGAGATGTTATGCAAGACTGCCAGGGAAGACATTTTTAAATATTGATATTCATCATCCACTCTAGCTTATAATCTACTAAATATTCTAATCACATCATGATCATAGGAAGTTTCTAAGTGGATGGTCCCAGAAAGCAACTGTAGTAAAGTTTCCATCTGCCTCTGCACCTGAAATTAAGTTGGCAGGCATTGACAATATTTCTCTGTTGCCAAATTGTTCAGTGGATCTCATTATTCTGTAGCAAATGTTACCATTGACCTTAAAAAAATACTTCTAAAAACTATGTGAGTTTTTGTAACTCAACTTATTTTTTTCTTCTGTTATTGCTCATCTCGGGTTCTTTCCATCCCTTTCTTATTATTGCAATTCCGCTTTGATTCTTTTTTTTTTTATGCTCATGAAGCTTTCCTCTTCACGAATTTCTTTCAGATAGATGTCCTTTTAGTTCAAAGTGACATTTCAACATACTTGTGTAAATAGAGTTTTCATTGGCACAGATCATATACTCATGTGGGGTTCTAGGCTTTACTGTGACACCAAGATCCAGCATGCCCTTTTCTGGAAAATTGCATTCTATTCCTCTGTATATTAGCTTCATTGCAGGAGAAGAGGAAACCTGAGAGTTTCTTAAATACTAATTTTTCTGAAGTATCACTGGGCTGCTGAAGCTCAGGCTACTAAGTGTTAATCAACGTGTTAACTCCAATGATTCAAATTTCTACCCAGAAGACACTACTAATGGGTGAAGTAAGATGACTAGTATAAGTCAGGGTTTGGCAGTGGGTTGTTTCAGTAGGATAGCTCTTTATATAAAAATCTCTGGGCACAAGTCAACATCACTAATGAAAACATACAATACTGTTCACAACCATAAAATACTGTTTAAATAAGTAAATTTCCTCTCTGGAAAAGGTGAATGCATCTGATTTCAGTAAGAAGTTGTTATGCCTACTGTGCTGAGGAAAAGAGTTGTAGGTAGCAAATACATGTTTACAAACTAATGGTGTAGAAAACATGACCAGTGCCTTAGAGTATCCTATTGGTTTTCCAATTCTATATGCTGTTGTTTAACTTATCACAAATGTGTTTGTATCTCAATGATACACTGGGTAAGATCAAATGAATATATACTATATTATATCACTTAGTACAGGAACTCTGGTCTATCCAGGAATTTACCATTTCACCATCATCACAATATGATCTTCCATTTTAGTGTACATTTTTTGTAGGATCAATGGATTTAGCAAACTGAATACCTTCTATACCAATAAAAGCTAAAATAATACCAATCATCTCTTCCACATACTGTCAAACCCACTATTTTCAGTTACTTATTATTACAATACTCTATACAAGTATGTAAGTGCATTAATATAAAAGTAATTTGTCTAATTCATTCTGATATCTTTCAACTCATATAAGGCACAACTGACAAATTATTAAAAGAGAAATATCTGCAAACATGATTATTTCAATTCCTTGATTAATGCTACTAATGAGATGTTTAACAAAGTACAGCCTGAGACTTGAATCCATCCCCCTGTCTACTTTTAAAAATATAATTACATTGGAACATTCACATCACTTACAAGTTTTCTATGACAGTATATCTAGGATCAGAGTAGGGCTGAGCATGGAGCAGCTTGCTGCAGTGAATGTGTATTGTACTTGTCTTGTAGAAAACAACAACTGTTAATCAGTCTGCTCCATAACATTTAAGTTTTGTTTGTGTTATCAATACTCTAAACTAAATGAATTTTGAAGGCAACTCACTTCACTTTTTAATTCTATATGCTATGGTTTTCTTGAATTCAGAATGCTGCTGTTAAAGTTCTTAATTGATACACTACTATCTCTTCCTTTTGACCTAAAACACATTTCCAATGTAATATAAAGATCACACATTTTATTCTCACCAAATTATTTAAGATATAAATTCTTTCAAAAATTATTTGTGATGTCATGAAGATAAAAGCCAAATGCTTTTCTATTACTCTAATTATATTTGGTATTTATTAACATACTATTTACAAAATTGTAAAATTTGCAAAACAAGATTAGTAATCATCAAAATCATTATTCCAGCCTTCTAAAACACTATACATTAGTTTCATAGAAAATATCTTGGTAAATTAATGTCTTTTTATCTCCTAAACAACATCACTGAACAAAAAAAATATATACACATCTCATTCTACATATAGCACTTTCTATGGACTTTCATCTGGTACATGAAGTTACTGAAAATACATCTAGTTTCCATTTAATTTGTGGAATTAGTTTGTTGGAAAAAATTTAAGGCATCATTCTACATGGAAAAGTTATCCTCATATGTTGATACTACTCTTAAGAAGTGGCCACTACTATAGTTATGTTCTATTGAGCTGCAACTTTGTATGCCAACAGAAGTTCTTTCAGTAATACAAAACCAATATGCAGTATTTTAATAAAACAGTAGTGAATAACTTTGATTTTCCCCATTAGAATGTGGTAATAAAAAGTTCAAACATAATAAAAGTGTTGTAAGGTAATATCATTTCTGTGATTGCTTAATTATGAAATGGTAATTTTATATTTAACAAGTATGTCTTACAAGGCTCCTCTCCAAGCATCTTGCTATGATATACAGAGAGTGATCTGTGAATTTTATTGTGATTCACTTTCCAAGGAAATGGAGAATCTGAAGCCTCCCTCTTAGCATGTCAAGTGCACGAAACCTCATTTGTTCATCAAGATAACTATAGTCTTTGCAATTGTGGACAAACTTCTGTGTATATGAGAGGAGAGAAAACAGTACTTGTGTACTAGTCTGCTAACTTACCACAATCTTTTTTAGTCAATGGCTTTGGCTGAGTCCATACATAAAATTTCATACTCTGGGAACCCAAAGACCACTAAGTACAGGGAGACAGTTAATCTAACTGAAGGTCTTTACTGTCCACTCTATTACTCTAAGTCCAACCCTCAATCTCCTTCCCAGCCCTTAGCAGAGATAATCGGCTGCAGTCTCCCCTTCCTCTGTGACCCTGTCTCCTATGGATCTTACAAATCTTCCCCTCCAACATTTCTTTTGTAATTTAGTTTGGACTGTATAACCAAACTGAAATATAAATTTTTATCCATGCCATTTGAAAGGATGGCATGCGAAGTCCTGAGACTTCTGTAACCAACAAGTTTTCCTGACTCCACTGATATAAAGTTCTTGCTGAGGATTTTTTTTTTTTTTATGTCTTAGCCAATCTCAGAGCTTTTCCCATGTAGAGGAACCAGCTAATCATGTTGTCTGTTTTGTTTTTCTTCTTGATTTCTTTCTTTCTCTCTGCAGCCAGGATCTTCAGGTATTCTTCCACAGTCAATATCAAGATGAAGATATAAATTCTTAAATGGCACCAATTTACTTTGTTTACAAATTTTAAGATTTTCATTGGCATGAGCTTCTTAGTGATATAAGAGTGAGATTAATATTGTTACTCCCATAGGCATTGTACCAGTATAACACATTTAGGAATACAAAGCTTAGACCCAGTCCTTCTTTAACTTTTTTAACTGATTTGAGATGGTCAGCCTGTGAGTTAAGGGCCTATAGCAAATTCATGGCTTGGAGTTTATTATAAGGGTGTTCTCTATGTTTTATTTAGAAATAGCTGAGTGGAGTTAACAGGCAACAGTCCAGATTACCTTACATGGATAGCTGGTTTTCAAAACATCAGAAATCCTTAGAATTGACATGGCAAACATTTCAGTATTAATGTTCATTTTCATTAGAGACCTGTCTGCTCCGGACAGCTTCCTATATTAAATTCTAAGAAGAAATTGAGCATCCTTGGAGTTACTCCAGTTGTGGTGAGACAGCCACTAGGCAAGAATTGCCACTTTCCTTCTACAGACAAATTACTGTCCAGAAAAGGACACACTTGCAGAATAGTCGACTGATTATATCTGCCTAGACAGAGTAATCAGCCCTTAATAATTCTGCAGCACTAAGGTCTGTCAGATGATCCTGGGCCAGAAGGCAGAAGAACAGATGCTCCAACGTTTTGAAGTAGAGTGAGGGTCCAGGTGTTCAGAGGTCTCTATAAATTGGCTAAGTTTTAGAAACTATGATTTGTGCTTCCCACAATTATAGTTAACTCAGTCATTCTGGATTTCTGATGGGGTTGAAAACATATAGCTATTGACCTTAAGAGAAAAGACTTGAGTGGATGGTCGTCAGCTGACATTCATCCTAAAGCCAGGTTCAGAACTACATGTTTTAGTTAGAATAGATGACAGGGGAGCTGGTTAGTCAACAAAAGGATGGACTGGGTATTAGGACTATCCTGTACCTCACTGGTACAAATTGGCATAATTATGTTCTAATTGTATTTTGAGGGAAAAGTTTTATTTTAACAGGAAGGGTGATGTGTAGGAGGAGCTAAGGTAGGAGGAGTACTGAGAGGAAGAAAAGGAGTAAGAAGAGGAGAAGAAGAAAGAGAGGAGAAGCTAGGTGAAGAAAGAGAGAAAGAGGGGGGAGACAGAGAGGCAGAGGTTCAAGTATCTCCACCAGTCAAAGATAGTTGTTATATCTAGGTTGGTCAGTGGGTTACACCTCTGATTGAACAATTCCAAACTTATAAAGCCTATGATTAACATTATTTTTAAAAAATGTATAAATGCAAAAAGGAAAAGGGGGCATAGGATAGGGGTTTCCTAAGGGGGGTGGGGGGGGAATGGGGAAAGGGGATGCCATCTGAAGTGTAAATAAAATATCTAATAAAAAAAAGAAAAAAGAAAAAAATTTGGATGGAAAACATAAATTCTAGTCACATGCTGAAATGAAGATAAAACCTCTTCCCCAACATAACATGTTTTCTTCTGTCCATTTTGAGGTTATGACATGCTTCATATAAATAAATGTATTTAATTACTCAGTTTTTCCCCATAATCCAATGTCTCTCAGCAGCTTTTGTTTTGTTTTCATTAGCATTTAAAGAATTTAGAGTGGAGAAAGCATAATGTAACCTATCTCTGGGAGTCTTTGTTATCTCTTTGAGTTCTATGAACATTTCCTTTAAAGTCCTGATAGATCTTTCCAAAATTGTTTGACCTGTAGGATTGTTAAATATGCCTGTAACTTTTTGTATGCCATAATGTCTAAAAATTTATAATATTCTAATGGATACACAGGTTGAAGCATCATCAGCTTCAATCTCTAAAGGTATCATCAAGATAGCCACTATTTTTAAAAAATACACAATTCCAAAATCAACTTTTTCCAAATTCAAGGCAGAAACATATTAACATCTTGAGTAAATATCAATTGTATAACTTATTAACATATGTACATATCTTAATTCTTCAATGTCTACAAAATGAAACACATAAGCTATTGTATGATAATATTCTATGGTAGCATCGTTAAGCAGAATCTGGATTCTTAAATCATCACGTCTCCTTATTTAAGAATTTAATAAGTTCACATTCAGTGATCTCATCATAAGGTGGTGCCATAGGTAGGTTCAGATTATATTCCTCTGAAGATCCTTTATTCTAGATCAGAGGATTTTCCTATCTTTTTTTATTACCTTTACTCTATCATTTAATATTTCAGTCCATTTCTTCTCTAAGTAGTGTTTATTCTAATTTATCTTGAGAAGGGTATATGAAATTGTAATCATTACTAAAAAGTTTTTGCATGATGCAATGTGTAATTGAGTTTTCCATTTTTTTAAATATAGAAAATACCTTTCTTTAAAGTCTTGAATTCTATCCTCAAAGACTTCACTTTCTTATTTTCAAAATATATATTTCTTTCTATAATTTTTATACTCAGTTCTTTTCTTCCTTGCCTCAGCTATTGGCCTTTTAGCCTTTTATTGTCAGTTGATGCTTCCACACCATGCATAAGAGATTATCCTTACAGTTTTTGGAATTCAAGGAAAATGAATATACAGCATACCAAATGTCCTGTACTTATGGGACACAATGAATACAGTTTTATAAGGCAAGAGTCAGTGCTACATGCAAATATGAAAAACTGGAGAGATCTCATACTAGTAAATTAACAGCATACCTAAAAACTCTAGAACAAAAAGAAGAAATACTAACTGAAAGGAATAGATAACCAGAGAATAATTTAACCCAGGGCTGAAATAAAAAACTACAAAAAAAAAAAAAAAAAAACATTTCAAATAATCAATGAAACAAAGTTTCTTTTATCATGTCATATGATGACATATATTATGTCATCATAAGAATGACAAACTCCTATGAAGACTAAAAGGCAAACATATAATTAGATATTAAAAAGAGACATAAAAAAAGACACTGAGGAAATCCAGAGAATCATAGGGACATATTTAAAAACCTGTACTCAATCAAATTGGAAAATGTAAAAGAAATGAATTACTTTTTAATGCATACCACTTACCAAACTTAAAACAAGATCCTCTAATCAACTTAAACAGACCTATAATCCCTAGACAAATAGAAACATTCGTTAAATGTCTGCTGACCAAAAATTGATCAGGGCCAGATGGTTTCAGAGAAGATTTATACTAGAATTTCAAGGGATAATTAGTGCCAATACCCTTATCTATTAAACAGAGTACTTGAAGTCTCAGCTAGCACAATAAGACAACTGAAGATCAAATGGATATTGCACTAGAATATAGGAAGTCGAAATATGTCTATTTGAAGATCTGGAATGTCTAAATTTTTTATTTTATTAATTTGACATTATGTTCAGATTTTGTGTTTTATGAACATTTTTCTTAAATTTAATGCTGGAAATATTCTCAGGAAAAAATGTATTCTGGTGCATAATGGAATTAAAAATACTTTGCTTGTAATTTAAAGAAGTATATGTATGTGTGTTTTAATTTGAGATATTGTACTTGTACATGTGTTTTTACCTGCTTTAAAAATCTGGCTTAGCATTCTCTGACTACAGAAACTGTGTTTCCTCTATGGATGTGAGTAAAAAATTCCTTTTGCTTCTTGTTTACAAGCTGTGGTGTTTGTTCCTTCAGGAACTAAACAACCACTGTCAGATGCTCATTGAGAATGTATATATCTCTTAGGGAATCGACTGACATAGAATACTATCCAAGCGTGACACGTCCTCGGGGGTTTGAAGGGGAACTCTAACACTCCTCTCTCCTAATGATAGTTTACTTCCTTTTACCATTTCCATAGTTTCACAAGGGTGGGAATTAGAAGAAAAAAGTTTCTACATTATCTCTGAAGTATTAAGCTGAGTTGGAGGTGTTCCAAGGGAGATTTGGCTTGGCTCTCTGGCTAACACAATGTCTTCAATCATCAATGTCTCTGTGACTCTAGGACTCCCTTTTGCTTTATGCTATAATCTGAGCATAAATGTGAGTTTGCCAAGTTGAAAAGCCTGATCTATCTATATTGTATTTCTTCTCCTACCTATCAGTTTCAAAGTAAAGAACACTGGGCTTCAGGTTTAATGTATATAACTACTCAGGCTGAATCCCACCAACATATAAAAGCTAAACAGGAAAGTTTTTCCAAATGAGCAGGTTTTCATTTTGTCTAAATTTATTTTCTTTAATAGGAGCAGATACTTCTTTTAAAAATTAATTAATTTATTCATTCACTTTAGCACAGCTCTTCTCCCTATATACCATCTCCTCTTCTGAGATTGAGAAGACTCTGTCTAGGTACTGGTCCACGCTGGCACATCAAGTCATTGATCAGATATTATTTGAAATGAAATCCAGAATTAAATCTACTGTTACGAGTGCTGTTGTGCCAAACATGACATAGTTGTAATCTGCTGGATGGTACCTTGATGTCAATTAGGACAGCATTTCATATCTATCCTTTTATATTTAATTTTAATTAACATATTAATGTATATACTTAACTAGAATCATATGATTTTTTCATAAACATATACACTGCAGGGTATGTTGAAATCAGGGTACGTGGACATCTCAGTGTTTGTCATTTCTTTGTAATGAAATCTTGAGAATCTCTGTAAGAATGTTGAAAATGAAAGTATTATCAATATCTATGTCTGTTTATATTAAAGAAAATTAATTTACTAAGGCACAACCATCCAGGCAAACACAATATTATAATATATATATATATATATATATATATATATATATATATATATAGTATTTTGTGTGTATGTTTGTGTGTGTGTGTGTGTGTGTGTGTTTAGGGTGACATTTCACATGCAAAATTCAGTAAGGCTTTGGGTCCCACAGAATTCATATCTCTTATAGAAGCCAGTCAAATGTTTTATGACTAATAGTGCATGTAAACACCCATGGAGTGGAGTCTACTGAATATTCAACTAAATAGGTTCTATTGTGTTGGGGGACGACTTTTAGCAGAAAGCGGCTATCAGCTTTGCAGCCATCTTGAGCCATATACCCTGACATGTGACTTGGATTACAATAGCTTACAACAGCTGAGCACACTCCGATAATCTTGGTTTAGGTACCTTGAGATTAAAGGTGTGTGAGATTAAAGGTGTGTGACTTAAGAGTATGACTTAGAAGTGTAGAGATCAGATTTAGAGACAAGACCTAAGGGCATGATTAAAGGTGTAATTTAGAGGCGTGGCTTAGAAGTAAGACATATAAAAGGCAGAGGCAGATAGTAGAGAATCAGACATTAGGGAGACACAGAGGAGAGAACCAGACACAGCAGACGTTAGGGAGACACAGAAGACAGAACCAGACACAGCAGACATTAGGGAGACACAGATGACAGAACCAGACACAGCAGAGAGAAGACAGGTAGCAGGCACTTGGAAGAGAACTTGGAAGAAGTAACTTGGAACTTGGAGGGACTAGGAGCTAGGGACTAGGCACTAAGAACTCAAGACTTAGGATTTAGACTGAAGAATAAACGGATTGAATTACACTCTGTCTGGTTTGCATTCTTCGAGTCAGTCCTCACTCTCGCTCTTGCTGAACCCCAACCTGCGGACCGGAGGGGCAGCTTGGGCCGGGATACAGTGGCCCCCCAAACGTGGGTCGCCCCGGGCCTCAACATTTTGCTCGGGCCACAACATATTTGGTGCCCAAACAGGGACTCCAGCTTAGGCCACAACATTTTTTGGCTGCCCCAACGTGGGGCTAGTATGGACCCCAACATTTTTTGGCTGCCCCAACGTGGGGCTAGTGTGGACCCCAACACTATTGATCTCTTCTCTTAGAACATTTTAAAGATTTTCCTTGTGACAACCATTCACTCATGATTTGTGAAAATCTGCCCAGGTTTAAACTACTGGTGTATGCTTTGACATTGCTGAGCAGAAACCCAAAATTGTCAGGAGTAGAGTTGAAATTAACTTGTCTGAAAACATTTCTAATACTAACTGTTCTGGGATATCTTTGACTGTTAATCACCCAGCAAGTTTATTAAGCAGCAACTGTAAACCAGGAATTGTACTTGACTATAGTTTAAAACTGTAAAATATGCAACATTTCTTTTGCTCATGAATACGTAGAACTTAAAATATTAGAAACTGTTGGAAATTTTGAGTGAAATTGTAGACATCATTCACAATTTCAAACATTTAGCATGAGAAATAAAAACATAATAATGTATCTGGTTGGGGCCTGTAGCTTGGATTAGTAAAGGAGAAACTAAAATGGTATCTAATCTCAAGGAAGAAGCTTCAGGAGCAGTACAAACAGACATATAAAAACTGAGTACCGAGTATTTCATTAAAATGTGACTTTAAAATTAAAAGCACAGTTTGTGGAAACATTTTAGCTATAATTATATTTTAGAATGGTTAAACTTCAAAGTAGCAATTTGTGTTATAAAACTTTCTTGCTCAACATAAAGGGTAACATAGTACATGAATAACTAAAAAAAATTAAATGAGACTTATAAAAAATCCAAAAATATATTTAATAGAGTAGTGAAAATTAAGGGACACATTTATCTATAAAGAACTGAGGATGAAAATCCGTTTCTACTTCAATAATAATGTTGATGCTGAGTATGCAGTTCAATTCATATAAAAACTAATAAGCACTTTGCATATATATATATATATATATATATATATATATATATATATATATTCATTTATCCCTTAGAAGCCAAAGAAATAAGCACTGTGAATATTGGTCTTTCCCAAAATAAGCAGTTATATTCTGGCTCTTTCATGAAATAACTATCCTGTAAGGAAAAGAAAAGGAAACCATTAATCATATAATGTATTCTACGTAACACTAAAGTTTGAAGAAAAAAATAGGTAATTCAGCTAGTTTTAAATTGTGCATTCCTTTTACACATCTACTATGTAAATAAAGCAATTTCTTCACAACTCAGCAGGGATTGGAGATTGACTAAAACACAACGCACATGGGAAAAGGATTTTGGGGGTGCACATGATCATCAGTTTTCTGTAATAGATGATTAGAGTGCCTTAGCTAAAACTGGGAATGGAACACAATTCTGATGAAGGCTATAAATGATGACCAACAGTTTGAAACAACACTGTTGATATATAATTCCATGGTAAGGAGTCAGGCAAGGATGGTGACACTATGGGGAAGAAAGAAGTCAGAAAATGGGGATAACAGTAAAGATGTATCATTGGTGGGAACAAACTGAGCAATTTCCTTGAGCAAACATTATGGCATTCTTAGACCATTGCACTAAGATCTAAGACACAGTCACTGTGATTTTCTGTCAGAAATACTTTCTCTTCATCCTCAAATTCTACCATTTTACATTTGCTATTTCAGTTTCAAAAAGGCTTAGTTAAACAAATGTCCTTTCATAAATCAGAAATACCTTAGGGATTGCAAACTCCACCTGGAGTGAGACAGCCAAGGAAACACAGAAAGCACTCCAGACATAAAAACTAGCAGAGATACTTCCTATAGAAGTAGACAGGTTTAACACAGCTGAGCAGTGTGTAGAGACTAAGAAATTTTTGAAATACTCTGTCCTACTTGGGATGTCTTCCCCAAGCCTCTTCCCTCAGTGCTAAGGGAGCTATGAGGAAGAGGAGGTAGAAAGGTAGTAAGAGCTAGAGGCTTTGGATGACTTCAAAGAAACTCTTCTATATACAAGAGAACTGATATATGTGAACTAACAGAGACTACTGCAGGATGAATAAGGCTTATACAGGTTCACACTAGAGTCCCAGTGCTGAGAGGTTTATGTGGACACGGATTCCCATCCTTACCCAAGTCAGTGTCTTCATTTGACACCTACTTGCAAAATAAAAATTAATCTTCTCCAATGTAGTCACACTGGATATCAACTACACTTAAGGGTAGGCCTCATGCCCAGCAGCAGATGACCTCCATAAGATGAAGTCAGTGGTAGTTTTGTGGATGTTTCATTTTGTGTTGCTTTGGTTGTATATTTTTCATGCTAGTCTTTTGCTTGTATGTTAAGATTTTCAGTTTTAGGTTTTTATGTTTGTGTGTGTGTGTGCGTGTGTGTGTGTGTGTTTGTCATGCCTGTTTCTTGGGTTTTTTTTCCTTTTATTCCTTTTATGTTTTCTTGTTTGTTTTTTAAAGAAAGGGTGGCTAGGTAGAGAGAATCTAAGGGAAAACTGTGATTAGAATATGTAGGTTAAAACAAAAAACAGCAATAACTAAGCCCTTAACTTGAGTCTATAGTTAACTACTTGACTGCATTGTCATCTAAATTATTTGTGTGACATTTTTCTCTATGTGCCACAGTAGCTCTCAGAGTAATAACTTCATCAGCTTGCATGTTATTTTCTGGTTTTGTGAAGTTGCTCCTAGCCTTGATCTCCATACTTGACCTGAACTGTGTTTTTCAATATTTCAAGGTCACATTTCCTATTTTGCATTCACTAAAAGTCACTTCTTGTCACACCACAAAAGTGGCGATCTGTTATCCAATCTCCAGGCTCTAGAACTAGCAGTAGCTGTCATTCAAGTTCATGAAAATCACGAAAGGCTAGTGTTCTGCTGGAGCTGCACCTCTGATTATGGCAATAAAATTGCACACTGTGTTATTTTCACTTTACTCTTTCTGGAAGATGAAAATCCTGCCAATCAAAATGTAAGATAATTAATTGTTCATCCTTAAAATTTGTTCAAACATACATCCAGGTTTTGTGAGGGCCTGAAGCATCTATAATCCGGGCAATAATCTTTTAAAAATGCATATAATGTCACTGAAACTAAATTAGGTACAAGTCCCTGGAAGGAGTCCATGCAATTGGAAGGCCCTGAAGCTTAATCTTCATTAGCTTCACAGTAAATCTGCCTCTGCACATAATATAATTGCACCTCACTTACTAGCAAGGAGGGAATGTGATACCAGCACTGGCTGAACTCAGAGCAGCAAGAAGTCTCATATTGGATGCTGCCTGTGGCTCACTGATGGCTTGCACAGACTTTGAGGCTGAGGACATTATCACAAAAATATCATCCAAAGAGCAGAAGTCTAGGAACAAAACATTCCCAGCTCTTGACTTTTAAAGCCGGACTTCCTACTGTGCTGGTATTGTAGTATCTTTATTTATAAAGGGCCCATTCTTACTGGCATAAAGAACAGGCTAGGTCTGTCTCCCAGTCATTAAAAGTGGAACACTATATTTGCGTGACATACTAAATATTTTAAACAAACCCTTATATGCTGCTGCATTATTTATCTAATTATTAATTATTCAAGCATCTTCTACAGGTCAAATTGTGTTTTCCCAAAGGTGTATTGAAGTCCTAACTACCTGAACTTCACAAAGCAACCTTTTCTAAAAGCATGCAACTGTAGATTTTCATTAAGGTAATGTAATACTTGGCTAAAGTAGAAGTTTGATCCAATATGAGTAGTGACCACACAGAAATAAGATAACTACTACAGAGACAATGACACACAAAATGGGGCCAAAAATCAGCTGTGATTATGAAGAGATATTGGTCTCTTCTATATTTACATCTAAAGTTTGACCAAGTAAGACCAAAGGTTTGAGGCTATTCATCAGGAGCTAGGTAAAGGGCAGGAAGTTTGTTTTTCATGCTTCAGTAGAGCATGGTGTTAACAAATCTTTGATGTTAGGAATCATGGAAAACTGATTCAAAATATTTTATCTATCATCTACCTATCATTTATCTGTCATCTATTATCTATCTATTTAATATCTATTTATCATCTATCTATCATCTATGTATCTATTGATCTATCATCTATCTATATCAACATCTATCTATCTCTCTATTTAGCATCTGTCTATCTGTCTTTCTATTATGGGTGTATTGGTGAATGTATTTATTCATCTATCGAATCTATCATTATTAGTTTTCTTATGAGTAGAAAAAAATAGAAAAGAAATTATGTGAATGTCATTTCTTTCCCTCATGCATATCTTACTCTAAATAATATGGAAAAGTGGGTTGTATATGACTATCCTCTGTGTTACTGCCATTTTCTCAAATTTAGATCAGATGTTTTGCAAGTGACCATGCTAGCTGGGCTTTTTGACTGTTTGACCATCCACTCTCTACTACCTGATGCATTTGTTGGATGCTATTTGGCCCAACTGTATGCAGACTAAGGAAGAGTATATAGGCTAGGGAAAACCTAGCAAGGAATGACTCCATCTATAGAACAATAGGGAAGCTATCATCACCACTGAGTGAAGACTTTCTAATGGCGCCTTCTCTTGGCCAGGGAAAGAGCACCCATACTTGTAATTCCTCACCTAAGTTGTTATAGGGCAGGTTCCTCCAAATTGTACCATTCCCTGAAATTCAAACATTTCTTCCAGGAAAAAATGGAAACCTCAGGGCAAAAATGATAAAGAGGAGTTGGAAAAAACAAAAACTTGCAAGATTCTTGAAGGTCCTACCATCTAAATACAAGAGAGTAAACAGTTGCTGTAGTCAACCAGGCAAATGATGCAAAAAAGATATTTGTACCATTAACCTACAGGCTAAAGAAAAATATAGAGGACTCCAGTTGCCTTTGACTCATTTCTGTTCCTTATAAGTAGCATAAACCCATATTCCTGTTTGTTGAGGATTGGTCTTGCTGTCTATTGTAATGCTAGTTGTGGGTGGCCCCCAAGACCTGGGAAAACACAACATACAAAGTAAATTTCTAAAAGGACATCAAATTTAAGTAATGCTTTGTTGTTGTTGAGGGGTTTTTTTGTTTTGTTTTTGTTTGTTTGTTTGTTTTTTTGGTTTTGAAGATCCTAAATGATTTCTCTTTTCTGTCAGATTAAATTGTAAACACTTGCCATCAAATAGCAGCCTTATGTAACCTAGTCATATTTGCTTACTTGTTTACAAGAATCCAAAACATGAGGATCTTTGCTCTTACTTAAAGACTGCTAGAAGACTTTTTTTTTTCTCTGAAATTTTCTTCACTCCTGTGTCTATGTAATGTGCACACTTTGAAATGAAAGATTTGT
Source organism: Arvicanthis niloticus (assembly GCF_011762505.2). Taxonomy (NCBI): domain Eukaryota; kingdom Metazoa; phylum Chordata; class Mammalia; order Rodentia; family Muridae; genus Arvicanthis; species Arvicanthis niloticus. The sequence continues at coordinate 2,388,536 of NC_047671.1, forward strand.
CTCACTTTCATCTTTTGGAGACCTATAAAAACCTTTCCTTATATAAGATGAAGTTGAGGAAGTCCTATAAAATCTGACTGTAGGCAAATCTGTAGGGTACTTTCTTAATTAGTGGCTGGTATAGGAGGCTCCAGCCTATTGTGGATGGTGGACAGGTAGATGGTCCTGGGTTCTATAAAAAAACCCAGATAAGTAAGTCACTTGGAGAAAGTCAATAAATAGTACTTTTCCATGGCTTCTGTTTCTACTTCTATGTCCAGTTTCTTGATCTTCTTGATTTCCAAACCCCACTACTTTTAATAATAAACTGCTATATAGAACTCTGAGTAAATAAATCCATTAATTCCTAAGTAGTTTCTGGTCATGATGTTTCATCACAGCAATAGTGACCCTAAGACATTTTGTTTCATTACATATTGTAAAATACCTTTCTGCAAAGCTTTAAAGATTCTTCTCTAAAAATTAAAAAATACTTCATAAGTATTTAACAAAAGTCACATGTTGATGATAAACTAAAATAATACACTCAACGTGAATTTTAAAATACATCAATATGTACCACGAGGTAGGTCAAAGTACTTACATAACCTCCATAAACCAGCCAAAGGGTATAAAAGTGGTTGTGATTGTTTGTGGATACATTCTCATCTCTGTGGTCTGTCTTTGAAAAGCCTGTGAATTTATTGTTAATAAAGTACACTTAACTAACACTCTATCTTGTAATGTTATTGATTTTATTTATCTACACCTTAAGACATAGTTTGATTAGTTAAGGTCATAGCTTTAATTTACTATTCTTTTAGGATAGCAGGCTTTTCAAATGAGCATATCCAAAATTAATAGTAGATTTGGTTTGATGTTTAAAACATGTCTTATAGCTTGAAAAGTGATTTTTTTAGAGTACTTTTATTTGTCACCTCTGTAAACAATCAGCTTACTTTACATTGGCATTAAGTCTAACGTATACTTTTTATTATATTTGAGTATGCTTATGTGTGTTCTCATATTTGTATGTGTATAGGTGTACCTGTATGTACATGTATATGCATCTGTGGAGGACAGATATTGATGATGATATTGGGAGTCTCGTGGATGCTTTTCACTTTATAAGTTAAGCTGAAGTGGATACTTTAATTGAACACTGTTTAGGTGGCAAGCTTGTTCCAGAGTTACTGTCTCCATCTGCATTTATACTGTTATGTTCTGTTGTCAACAATCAAATAAACACATGGTAGAACTGTATAGCTAAAGGAGCAAAACAGAGTTTTGTGTACTAGGTAAGGAATTTTTGCAAGAACAAATACCATAAGACTCTGGATTCTTCACTAGTATTTGCTTCATGGTTATCAAGACTACTGTAAGATCTTAGCCTAGTTATATTTTAATTGAAAATTTAAGTAAGAAATTAAAACTTAAAAATATACAATTTTTAAACATAAATATGTCACATGTAATTTTAAAAAATTGCTACCACTTTTTCCCTCAGAATCTTACCACATTCTAGTCCCTCCCAGCTTCCCTTTTGTTCTACCTGGCTTATCTCTGGGTTAGGCCACTACAAGCTGTAACCTGGCTTCTCTTTCTATTCACATTTGCTCCAGAGGTCTACTTGCCTATACTCCAGGAGAGATTGTGCTACCAGATCCCACCTGAGACACTTGAATCCTCAGATAAAAGACACACACAGCCTTGTTTCTTTAACTTGCCTACTAGGCACAATTGTTGGGCATAGATATTTCCTGCCTGGAAGAGCATACCCTTACCAATATTTTATCTCTGTTTCTCCTCTTGTGTGAAATTAAAGATCATTTTAATTTAATGAGAAAGAGACACCAATATGGCAGGTGAAAGAGAAGAGGAGAGAGAGAGAGAAAGAGAGACAGAGAGAGAGAGAGAGACAGAGAGACAGAGAGAGATAGAGATAGAGATAGAGATAGAGATAGAGATAGAGATAGAGATAGAGATAGAGATAGAGAGAAAGACAGAGAGACAGAGAGAGAGCCTCAATTATCTACCAACCCAAATCAAGGTGATGATCCTTGATGAGTTCCTGTGAGTTTGAGATCACAAGAACACATTCTCTCATCAAAAAGTGAAATAAATTAATATCCTTTATCTTAGTAGAAAATTCACTCTCCACTTCTACCCAAGAAGTTGAAATCTTAACTTAACAACCTATGATTTATCTATCTGTTATAAATTTAATAAACTAGTTTCAAACATAGTAATAAACTAAATTATCAAAATATATCTCTGGTAGAGGTTTTTAAAATGAGCCTGTTTGACCTAACTTTGGAAGTGTTAATCTATTTTTTTCTTTCTGATAATGACCTGGATTGGGGGATTTCTTTTGTTTGATCAGCTTAATAAGTTATAAGTGGGAAGCTACTCATCCTGACCCGAATGCAGTGAAGAACATTTTAAGTGACTGACCCTGATTGAATTTGAAACTGCAGATCTCAGTTAGGTAATTAATCAAAAAAATAATTCATTTTGAAAGATTAAACAAAAACTAACTAATGCACTGGTTTTCAGTTTAAACAGATTCTAAGACTTAATTAGAAGTCTACCACCTATAATAGCATATACTCCACCTTATCTCTCCATCTGTTAGCCCACCAAATAACTTAATTCCACTAGGGAATAAAGAACTAGGGTTTAAGATTGATGTAAAAATTACACAAGCAAATATGTTCCCTGTTTAACATTTTTAAATTTTTAATTTAAAAATCTAGACCTTGTCAGAAAACTATAGGTTAATTTGTTTGTGTCTGAGCTCATAAGTGTATTTGTATTAAATAATCCTGCTCAGGAAAATCTATAATGGAACAGCATTTATTGAAGAAAACCTTGAAAACAATGTTTTACATAAAAGCAACTATAAAATACTTTAACAGTAGGTCAATGTAGTTAGAGAAAAGATTCCAGTTGTGATAATTGTGGTTTACTGAAAGCTTAAATATTTAGTAAATAAATCAACCTGATATGTTAAACATCCAATGATTAGATAATCTTTATTATTACAATTGGTAAGTCAGTAAGGTATTTATGGCAGAAAACTTTAGTAACCAGGTTAATACACAAAATATTGATGATATAAGCCTCAATGTTTCCCTCTATGCTCCTTCATAGAGTTTCTTTTCTCTTTTTAGTTCTTCTCATTTAGTTTCCAGACAAGGGATGGAGGTGCATATTTTACATACCAAAGCAGACCTGGCTTCTAGGTTCTCCTAGCATCCCTCAGTTCCTACCTGGCATACCCTGCCCTCAACTCTGAACCTTGCAGTCCAGGTGTTGGGCTGCCCTTCCCAACAGAGGCTCTTTTTAATATAATCTATACATTTTGGTCTCCACTTCTCCCTTCTCCTCTTCACCCTCCCCCTCCTTTTCCTCTTCTCCCTCTCTTCTGTCTGTGGACATGCACTCCTTTTCTCTCTTTCTCCCTCTCCTACCTCTCCATCCTCTCCATGGTGACTTCCCTAACCTTGGTCCTTGGGGCCAGTGAACTTTCCCACCTGAGAGCAACTTCTCAATAAACCTGCCTTTAATATAATCTAATCTGGTTAAATTGACTCATTTCACTGGTAGTGGAGAAATAAGCGATCAGATGGTTCAGAAACCTGAGACCACACCAATGGTGGAAAAAAACAAACAAACAAAAAAACCAAAAAACAAAAAAAACCTATCACTTCTGTTATACATTACATCCCAATTGTAGTTTCCCATCCCTCCACCTCTATTAGGCCAAACCCCAACAACTGCAGGTGTACTCCTCCTGAACACAGCATAACAAGTTATAATAAGACTAGCCAAGTTATAATAAGATTCCTGACATTGCCTGGATGGCCAGGAACCAGAAGCTGGATAACCCAGAGACCTAGCATAGAACCAGGCAAAACAATCACAACAAATGCAAAAACCTTAAATGAAATAATATTTATTTATTTATTTATTTATTTATTTATTATGTATACAGCATTCTGCAATCATAGCATGTATGCCTGCAGGCCAGAACAGAGCCTAGATCTCATTATAGATGGTTGTGAACCCACATGTGGTTGCTGGGAATTGATCTCAGGACCTGTGTAGAGCAGACAGTGCACTTAATCTCTGAGCCATCTCTCCAGAAACTGAACTAATGTTTAAAGATATTTTGCTGTACTCATAAATTGGTGCCTAGCTCAATTGTCATGAGAGAGGTGTCATCCAGTGGCTAATGGAAAGAGATACAGAGACTGACAGCCAAACACTAGGCAGAACCAGGGGAACCCTAGGGAAGAGGGGGAGGAAGGATTGTCAAGGCACAGGGGTTAAGGACACCACAGGAACACTACCCACTGAATCAATTAAGCAGGGCTCACAGGGGCTCATAGAGACTGACAGTCATGGAGCCTGGAGGTCTGGGCTAGGTCCTATTCATATATGTTATGCTTGTGTAGCTTGGTGTTCTTGTGAAATTCCTAAGACTGGGAGGGGGCATCTGTCTGACACTTTTGCTTGATAGGGGAGCCCTTTTCTTCCTGCTGGGTTGCTTGGTCCAGTCTTAATATACTTTCATTTCCCTATTATTACAAATTAAACCCATGACAGCTCTGATAGTCTTCAGTTACCACAACATTATTCTTTTGTTAAGCAACAAATATTGAGGAATTTTTCTCTAGCCCTGTTGTTATTAACATCTGTACCGATATATAGGCAGACATATGAAGAAGATGATAAAATCTTTCCAATCTGAGTGGAAATTTAACCAAATTACACATTTTACTGAAAATTTGATAAAATGTAAGTATAAACATTTTTAAACAAAGAGAGTAATCAAAATCAGTGATTACACATTAGCAGGATTCTATTTTCCTAACACTTCTTTTATTTTAATTTGTGTTGTTTCCTGAGAAGGATAGTGCAGCTTGTTATAATTAAAAGACAGAGCACAGACAGGGAGGTCAGGGATTTGCATACCAAGCAAGTAGGTCTCCAGTCTATAGAACTTGGGTCACAGCAAGCTCTTCATTAGCAAAGGAAATTTCCAGAGGGCTGCTTATTAAGCTAGTAGCCTCTTTCTCTGCTGCTAAATTCACCTAAATTTCACCATTGGAAGTATAAACCTGTGGAGAAATTTCATAAGGAAAACATAAAAAATCACCCACAAACTCCACAAATCCAGAATCTTTCACCCAAATAGGCATTAATTGAATTATAAATCTTGAGCTAAAAAAAAAGCTTTAGTTTTAATTTTTATGTCTAAGTATTCATGCCTCCAAATATAGAGAATGTTACCTAGTATTGAATATACATGTTTCATAATTGTAAGCCTTTATGTATAGAAATGATAACAGTTCCATGTGGTGCATATTTGAGAAGAACAGGATTGTGGAGAATATTTAATCAATATTAAAGAAATAAATGGGAGCCCTTCTGCCTCTGGCCCAGATACCGATGGCTCGAGCAGTCTCCCAGCCAATCTGCTCCCCTCTGGAAACTGAGTCTGGAGACACCCTAGGGAAGGCACAGATCTCAGAGCAGAAGGTAGGAGAACCTGCCCACAGCCCTAGGCCTTAGAAGTACAACTGGCAGTAGCGAGCCCCCCAGAGGGCACCTGGCAGCCAGACCCTGCCCCTGTGGAGAACCACTCCCCTTCCACCTCTGGCCCGGATACCTGTGGCTCAAGCAGTCTTCCAGCTGATCTTCTCCCCCTTGGAAACTGAGTCTGGAGGCACCCTAGGGAAGGCACAGACCACAGACTGCAGAACTGCAGAGGCACCCAAGAGAGGTCAAGGACCCTAGAGCTTCAGGCATCTTAGAGAGGACACGGCCCACAGATCAGCAGAGCAGGGGACACCATATCCCAAAGCATCTGAGAGGAGCAACTACATTCAGAACAGCAAACACCTAGCTGGTCTACCACTGTGGAGACTCCATATCCTGAAATATCCTAGAGGAGCCACTGAACCCAGAGCAGCTGGAGCTCAAGATCATAGAGTCATCCATACCCCCAAGGAGTTCTGATACAACCAAGATAACTGGTAAGGCAGACTCTAGTCAGAACAAGTGAGTTCGAGTAGAACCACAGCTAACCAAATAGCAAAAGGCAAGTGCAGGAATGTAAACAACAGAAACCAAAGTTACTTGGCATCACCAGAACCCAGTTCCCCCACAATAACAAGTCCTAAACACCACATCACACCAGAAAAGCAGGACTCAGAATTAAAATCACTTCTCATGATGATGTTAGAGGACTTTAAGAAAGTCATAGATAACACTCTCAAAGAATTTGAGGAGAACACAGGTAAACAGGTAGAAGCCCTTAAAGAAATGCAAAAAAACACAACCAAACAGATGAAGGAATTAAAGAAAACTGTCCATGATCTAAAAATGGAAGTAGAAGCAATAAAGAAATCTCAAAAGGAGACTACTCTGGAGATAGAAAACCTAAGAAAAAGACCAGAGGTCATAGATGCAAGCATTACCAACAGCATATAAGAAATAGAAGAGAGAATCTCATGTGCAGAAGATACCATGGAAAACATTGACACAACTGTCAAAGAGAATGCAAAATGCAAAAAGCTCCTAACCCAAAACATCCAGGAAATCCAGGACACAATGAGAAGACCAAACCTAAGGATAATAGGTATAGATGAGGGTGAAGACTCCCAACTTAAAGAGCCAGTAAATATCTTCAACAAAATTATAGAGGAAAACTTCCCTAACCTAAAGAAAGAGATGTCCATGAATATACAAGAAGCCTACAGAATCCCAAATAGACTAGACCAAAAAAGAAATACCTCTTGGCACATAATAATCAAAACATCAAATATACTAAACAAAGAAAAAATACTAAAAGCAGTAAGGGAAAAAGGTAAAGTAACATATAAAGGCAGACCTATAAGAATTACACCAGACTTCTCACTAGAGACTATAAAAGCCAGTGTTGAGGCCCAAGCTTGAGTCCCTGTTCGGGCGCCAAAATTGTTTGGGCCTAAGCTGGCCCACTTTGGGCGGCCTAAAATGTCGCGACCTGAGCAAAATATTGAGAGCCGGGCTGCCCCAAGTTTGGTGGCCACTGTATCCCAGTCCAAGCTGCTGCTCAGGTCCGCAGGTTGGGGTTCAGCAAGAGAGAGAGTGAGGACAGACTTGAAGAATAGAGACTAGACAAAGTGTGATTCAATTCATTTATTCTTCAGTCTCTCTTCTTCTCTCCAAGTCCCAAGTCCTAAGTTCCTAGTTCCTAGTTCCTAGTCCTTAGTGCCTCCAAGTTCCAAATTACTTCTTCCAACTTCTCTTCCAAGTGCCTGCTACCTAATGCCTAATTCCTACTCCAAGTTGTACTCCAAGTTGTACTCTCTGAAGTGTCTCCTTCTCTCTTCTGTGTCTCCTTAATGTCTGCTGTGTCTGATTCTGATCTGTTCTGTCTCTGCCTTTTGTATGTCTCACTTCTAAGCCATGCCTTTTGGTCACACCTTTAATCATGCCCTTAGGTCTTGTCTCTAAGTCTTATCTCTAAATTACACTCTTAAGTCACACACCTTTAATCTCACACACCTTTAATCTCACTCACCTTTAATCTCAAGGTATCTAAACCAAGTTTATCAGAGTGTGCTCAGCTGTTGTAGGCTGTTGTAATCCAAGTCACATGTCAGGGTATATGGCTAAAGATGGCTGCAAAGCTGATAGCCGCTTTCTGCTAAAAGTTGGCCCCCAACAAGCCAGAAGAAGCTGGATTGATATCATACAGGCCCTAAGAGAACACAAATGCCAGCCCAGACTACTTTACCCAGCAAAACTCTCAATCAATATTGATGGAGAAACCAAAATATTCCATGACAAATCCAAATTTACACAATATCTTACCACAAATCCAGCCCTTCAAAGGATAATTGGTGGAAAACTCCAACACAAGGAGGGAAACTACAACCTAGAAAAAGCAAAAAAGTAATCTTCCAACAACCCTAAAAGAAGGTAGCTATACAAACATAACACCACCGCCAATAACAAAAATAACAGGAAACAACATTCCTTTTTCCTTAATATCTCTTACTATCAATGGACTCAATTCTCCAATAAAAAGACATAGACTATCAGATTGGATACATAAATAGGACCCAACATTTTGCTGCATACAGGAGACACACCGTTGTGAAAAAGACAGACACTACCTCAGAGTAAAAGGTTGGAGAACAGTCTTCCAAGCAAGTGGCCCCAAGAAACAAGTTGGAGTAGGAATTCTAGTATCAAATAAAATCGTTTTTCAACCAAAAGTAATCAAAAAAGATAAAGAAGGATACTTCATATTCCTCAAAGGAAAAATGTACCAAGAGGAACTTGCAATTCTGAACATCTATGCTCCAAATGCAAGGGCACCCACATACATAAAAGAAACTTTAATAAACTTAAAGCATACATTGCACCGCACACAATAATAGTGGGAGATTTCAACACCCCACTCTCAGATATGGACAGATTGTGGAAACAGAAACTAAACCGAGACACAATGAAACTAACAGAAGTTATGAACCAATTGGACTTAACTGACATCTATAGAACATTCCATCCTAAAACAAAAGAATTTCTTTTTCTCAGCACCTCATGGTACCTTCTCCAAAATAGACCATATAATTGGTCACAAAACAGGCCTCAACAGATACAAAAAGATTGAAATAATCCCTTGTACCCTATCAGACCACCATGGATTAAGACTTGTCTTTGACTTGGACAAAAACAACTGAAAGCCCACATACACTTGGAAACTGAACAATGCTCTACTCAATGATAACTTGGTCAAGGAAGAAATAAAGAAAGAAATTAAAGACTTTTTAGATTTAAATGAAAATGAGGACACATCATATCAAAATTTGTGGGATTCCATGAAAGCAGTACTAAGAGGAAAAATCATAGCTCTAAGTGCCCACAAAAAGAAAATGGAAAGAACATACATTAATAAATTGACAGCACACCTGAAAGAGTTAGAACAAAAAGAATCTAATATACCCAAGAGGAGTAGATGGCAGGAAATAATCAAACTCAGGGCTGAAATCAACCAATTGAAACAAAAAGAACTATACAAAATATCAACAAAACCAGGAGCTGGTTCTTTGAGAAAATCAACAAGATAGACAAACCCTTAGCCAGACTAACCAAAGGGCACAGAGACAGTACTCAAATTAATAAAATTAGAATTGAAAAGGGAGACATAACATTAGAAGGCATTTGACAAAATACAACATCCCTTCATGTTAAAAGTGTTAGAAAGATTAGGAATTCAAGGTCCATACCTAAACATATTAAAGCAATATACAGCAAGCTAGTAGCCAACATCAAATTAAATGGAGAGAAACTTGAAGCAATCCCACTAAGATAAGGGACCAGACAAGGCTGCCCATTCTCACCCTACCTATTCAATATAGTACTGGAAGTCCTAGCTAGAGTGATTAGACAACAAAAGGACATCAAAGGGATACAAATAGGAAAGGAAGAAGTCAAAATTTCACTATTTGCAGATGATATGATAGTATACTTAAGTGACCCTAAAACTTCCACCAGATAACTCCTAAACCTGATAAACAACTTCAGTAAAGTGGCTGGATATAAAATCAATTCAAACAAATCAGTAGCCTTCCTATACTCAAAGGATAAACAGGCTGAGAAAGAAATTATGGAAATGACACCCTTCGCAATAGTTACAAATAATATAAAATATCTTGGAGTGAATTTAACTAAGCAAGTGAAAGATCTGTATGACAAGAACTTCAAGTCTCTGAAAAAAAGAAATTGAAGAAGATCTCAGAAGATGGAAAGATCTCCCATGCTCCTGGATTGGCAGGATTAATATAGTAAAAATGGCCATCTTGCCAAAAGCAATCTATAGATTCAATGCAATCCCCATCAAAATTCCAAACCAATTCTTAATAGAGATATAAACAGCAATTTGCAAATTTATTTGGAACAACAAAAAACCCAGGATAGCGAGAACCATTCTCAATAACAAAAGAACTTCTGGAGAAATCACCATCCCTGACCTCAACCTATACTACAGGGCAATAGTAATAAAAACTGCATGGTATTGGTACAGAGACAGGCATGAAGATCAATGGAATAGAACTGGAGACTCAGAAATGAGCCCACATACTTATGGTCACTTGATCCTTGACAAAGGATCTAAAACCATCCAGTGGAAAAGGGATAGCATTTTCAGCAAATGGTGCTGGTTCAACTGGAGGTCAACATGTAGAAGAATGAAAATCAATCCATTCATATCTCCTTGTACAAAGCTCAAATATAAGTGGATAAAAGACCATAACTTAAAACCAAATACACTGAAACTAATAGAAGAGAAGGTGGGAAAGACCCTCAAATACCTAGGCACAGGGGAAAAGTTCCTGAACAGACCACCAATGGCTTATGCTCTAAGATCAAGAATTGACAAATGGGACCTCATCAAACTGCAAAGCTTCTGTAAGGCAAAGGACATTGTCAATAAGACAAATCGGCAACCAACAGATTGGGAAAAGATCCTAACCAATCCTACATCTGATAAAGGGCTAATATCCAAGATATACAAAGAACTCAAGAAATTATACTCCAGACAACCATATAACCCTATTAAAAAATGGGGTACAGAGCTAAACAAATAATTCTCAACAGAGTAAACTCGAATGGCTGAGAAGCACCTTAAGAAATGCTCCACATCCTTAGTCATCAGGGAAATGCAAATCAAAACAACACTGAGATACCATCTCATACCAATCAGAATGGCTAAGATCAAAACTCAGGTGATAGTAGATGCTGGCAAGGATTCGGAGAAAGAGGAACACTCCTCCATTGTTGGTGGGATTGCAAGCTGGTACAACCACTCTGGAAATCAGTCTGGCAGTTCCTCAGAAAACTAGACATAGCATTACCTGAGGATCCAGCTATAGCACTCCTGGTCATATACCCAGAAGATGCTCCAACATATAATAAAGACATATGCTCCACTATGTTCATAGCAGCCTTATTTATAATAGCCAGAAAGTGGAAAGAACCAAGATGTCCCTCAACGGAGGAATGGATACAAAAAATGTGGTACATGTACACAATGGAGTATTACTCAGCTATTAAAAATAATGAATTTGAGAAATTTTTAGGTAAATGGATGGATCTAGAAATTATCATCTTGAGTGAGTTAACCCAATCCCAAAAGAACACACAGGGTATTTACTCACTGTTAAGCAGATGTTAGCCCCAAAGCTTGAATTAGCGAAGACTCAACCCACAGACCACATGAAGCTCATGAAGAAGGAAGACCAAGAGGGAATGCCTCAGTTCTACTTAGAAAGATTAACAAAAATGCTCAAGGGAGCAAATATGGAAACAAAACATTGGATAGAAACTGAAGGAGGGCCATCAGGAGACCATTCCATCTGGGTTTTCATCCCATGTACAGCCACCTAAGCTAAACACTGTTGTGGATGGCTGGAAGTGCATAATGTGAGGAACATGATATAGCTGTCTCCTTAGAGGTCTGCCAATGACTAACACACTCAGGGGACGATGCTCACAGTTAACCACTGATATGATCAGGGGTTTCCCAATGGAGAACTTAGAGAGAGGACTGAAGGAGCAGAACTGGTTTGTGACTCCAGGAGGAAAGCAACAATACCAAACAACCAGAGCCCCCCAGGGTCTAAACCACCAGCCTGGGAACACGTAGGGAGGGACCCAAGAAACAGCGGTATATGTAGGGGAGGATGGCCTCGTTGGGCATAGATGGGAGAGGAATTTCTTGGTCCTATAAAAAAATAAACACAGAATGGGGCGGAATGTGAGGGTGGGGTGGGTATAGTGGGGGGTGTAGGTGCGGTCACTGCCTCATAGAAGCATGAGGAGGGGGATGTGATAGGAGGTTTCTGGGTGGTGGGAGGAAGTGGGGTAAGGGGATAAAATCTGAAATGTAAATATTACAACCAATTTTAAAAAGGGAGGGAAAAAAAAGAAAAGTTGTTAGCACCAACATCTTTAAAAAAAAATGTCAGCCCACTAGGGGGGGAAATTTTTTTTTCTTGATACTAAAACTTGTTCTGAGAATTGTATATTGCAGAATACACAGACTTGGTGTATCTACTCATCAAGCATACTGAGCAGACCTGCCCAAACCTCCAATGTCCTGGAATTCCATCTGGATTCAGTGAAGACACAGCATCAGAGGCTTATCAACTTACTCTTCCCCCACCCCTCTTCTAAAATCTCAACGCGCCCTTAATCTGCTTGAAGAAGTTAAAGAAGAGTCAGCGCCCCTATTCCCTGAGCTTGGGGACTAATGTGGTTAATAATAGTCTGTCTTTCCAGGGAAAAGTAGTGGTTTTGTTGGAACAGGGGGGGATTAGCTAGGACTTATTGCATAGCCATAACCTATTGGTAGAAAACTGTATAATTATTATCAAGATGAAGTTATAATTTCTTAAATGGTACAAAATTTACTTTGATTTCAAATTTAAGGTTTTCATTGGTATGAGCCTCTTATCAATAAAAAAGTGAGATGAATATTGATACTCTCATGGGCATTGTGCCTGTATAACACATTTAGGAATACAAGGCCTAGACCCAGTCCTTCTTTAACTTTTTTAACTGATTTGGGATGGTTAACCTATGAGTTAAGGGACTATAGCAAATTCATGACTTTGAGTTTATTGTTAGGAGGTTTCCCATATTTTATTTAGAAATAGCTGAGAGGAGTGAACAGACAACAGTCCAGGTTACCTTACATGGATAGTTGGTTTTCAAAACATCAGAAGTCCATAGAATTGATGCTACAAATATTTATATATTAATGACCATTCTGATTAGAGACCTGTCTGCTCCTGACAGCTTCCTGCCATGGATTCTAAGAAGAAATTGAGCATCCTTGGAGTTACTCCAGTTGTGTAGTGACAGCCACTAGGCAAGAATTGTTTCTTTCCATCCACAGACAAATTACTGTCCAGAAAAGGACACACATGCAGAATAGTTGACTGATTATATCTGCCTAGACAGAGTAATCAGCCCTTAATAATCCTGCATCACTAAGGTCTGTCAGATGACTCTGGGCCAGAAGACTGAAGATTTGATGCTCCAAGGTTTGGTAGTATAGGGGCTTTTTAGGTGTTCAGAGGTCTCTATAAATTGGCTAAGTTTTAGAAGCTATGTTTAGTGCTTCCCATAAGTTCAGTTAACTTCAGTTAACTCAGTCATTCTGGATTTCTGACAGGGTTGAAGTGTTGTGCGTGCCTCTCGAGTCCCCTTCGCCTGAGAAAGAGGACACGAGAGACAGTAATCGGGTAGTTACTACAAATGAGGCTTTACTTCTTGTATAAGCAGAAGCGGAAAAGACGTGGAAGGGCCAAACACAGGAAGAGGCACTGCTTAAATACACCCTAGAGTGACATATTCACTTCTGATTGGCTGTTCACTCATCACCCAATATTACGCCTCGGGATTGGCCAGTGACTTTGGTGGGCTTTCTGCCTTTGCAGCTGTGCAGTTACTTGTTTACTACTGGGAAGACATGATGCCAGCGCCATCTTGGAATGGCGCATACTGACTGCGGCTCCCAACATTGAAGACTTATAGTCTCATAGCCAATCCTGGCTATTTACTTTGAGAGAAAAGATCTGAGTAGATGGTTTTCTGCTGACATTCATTCTAAAGCCAAAAAAAAAAAAAAAAAAAAAAGCCAGGATTAAAAGTAAGTGTTTTAGTTAGAAGAGATGACAGAGGTTCTGGTTAGTCAACAAAATGATGGACTGGGTATTAGGACTATCTTGTACCTCACTGGTACAATTAGGAATAGGTATGCTCTAATTGTATTTTGAGAGAAAACTTTTACTTTAACAAGAAGTGTGATATGTAGGAGGAGCTAAGTGGGAAGGAGTACTGAGAGGAAAAGATGGAGTAAGGAGAGAAGATGAAGGAGAGGAGAAACTAGGTGATGAGAGAGAGAAAGAGAGAGGGGGCATGGAGGCAGATGTTCACATGTCTCCACCAGTCAAAGATAGTTTTTATATCTAGGTTGGGTATTGGGTTATGCTTCTGACTGAGCATTACCAAACTTATAAATCCTTTGATTAACATTTTAAAAAAATTGTATAAAAGCAAAAAGGAAAGGGGGGCATGGGACAGAAGTTTTCTAGGGAGGGGAAATGGGGAAAGGGGATGGCATCTTAAATGTAAATAAAATATAAAATAAAATTTAAAAAATAAAAAAGAAATAAATGGGAACCATAGCTGTGAACATTTATCTTTTCAAATATTTTCTGTATTATAATAAAATATTCTAACTATACATATGAATTATGTCAATTTGAAAATGTGATTTTTTTCTTTGAGATTATGTGCAAGCACATTCATCATTATAAGATTTGTGATTTAAAAAAAAATTAGTACAACAACCAGTACATTTGAGATATGAGACACAAACACAGAGGCACTCTTTTTTATTGTCTCTGGAAGATGATAAGAGTAATATGTGAAGTAAAATACGTACTGTATTGAGTTCCTACCATTAACCACAAAAACATGTTCTCATAAAATATGTATTGTCTTGCAAAGCTTACCTTATTTTAAAGTAAAATACATTTTAAACTCAAATATACATTAAGAGACTTAATGAACTTTTATAAACTTATTTTAAACATATTTAAAACTGAAACACACTTTAAAATTGTGTTTTAAATCAAAGAAGTGCAAGAGAAGCATTGTAAGAAAAAGTTCCATTTCACAAAGCTTTTGCTTTTTATAAGTCTGATAATAATTTTGCCATCCATAATAACACAAAAATGAATTTGAAGAGCATGCACAAACTGTCACAATTTGTCACTTTTGATTGAGACACTGAGCACACATTTGTTTGCCCTTTGTTTTCTTCAGGTTGGTAGCACTGTCAGCATACAAATATGTTAGTGGACAGGAATTTCAAAGTTACCATTAGAAATAAACAAATCATCTATTTTTTTTTTTTACTATCATCTATCATTGAATGTTTGTGATATCCATGGACATATTTTCTATGTACAAAAGCAGTTAAAACTCAACATAATTTGAGAAACTGTATTTTCCTATAAGGCAGTAAAATAACACTCAGTTCGTTGCTGTCGTTCTAGCTGTATTGAGTCTTTTACTGGCAAATCATTTCTAGCTAGGA
Organism: Arvicanthis niloticus; assembly: GCF_011762505.2. Classification (NCBI taxonomy): domain Eukaryota; kingdom Metazoa; phylum Chordata; class Mammalia; order Rodentia; family Muridae; genus Arvicanthis; species Arvicanthis niloticus. The sequence continues at coordinate 2,403,687 of NC_047671.1, forward strand.
AATTCAGCCATTGTAGTGGGATATTTTCCTGCAAGTTGGGAGGAGCTAATGTGGGAGAAGTAAGGAGAGAAAGTGCCAGGAGCCAACCTCCTGCTTGGGGGTGAGAGGGGGAGAGAGAAATGCAGCTGCTTCTTCTTTTCTTCTCCTCCTCCCACAGTCCTATGCTACTGTAGCTGACCTGCAGTCAGCATCCTGGCCCTAAGACCAGCAAGGAGTTAAGTAAATAGCTTTGTGCTGTCCTAAAAACTTCTTCTGAGGGTAAGAGACTGCAGGATAGGGTGATTAACACCTGTAGTCTAACAGCAGAGGATTAGGTAACACGGCCTTTGTTCTATCTCAGCAGGAACTGCTGGACTCAAACTTGCAGCTGGGTCGGAGGAAGAAAAGACACTTAGAGAAGTTGCTATAGAGTTTATTAAGTGTAAAAAGTATCCTATGAAAGCAATCTGAGGGGAAACGTGGAAAGGTCCTGAGTGGGGAATAAGAAGAGATTCTAACAAAGTAAAATTCTAAGGGAGAAAAATTCTAGGCAGGGGGAGAAGAAAAGGAAAAGACAAAGGGCTCCTAACTAACTAACTAACTAACTGACTCACTCACACACTCACTTACTCTAACTCACTATTCTAACTGACCATTCTAACTATTCTAACTCACCATTCTAACTCACCATTCTAACTCACCATTCTAACTGAACTCTCATCTCTTTGTCCTCAGAACTTATACATCTTTCAGAGTACATGATCACATGTTACAAGGTTCATCACAAGTTCACACCAAAATTCAAGTCATAAATTGAAATAGAAGTTTACAACACAGAATGTTTACATGAATACCCATTAGGAGTAATTATCTAACTAGACATTCATCACCTGTCTAGCTCCACAGGTTCGCAGAAAGTTTGAAACTATAACTTAAGAAATTAGTGAAGTTTTGTATAGATAAACCCAGGCAATATTTTCTCTTCTGTCCTGGTACCTATAATAAATTGTGGATTCCCTATAGTGACCTAGGTTAATTGTTTTATGACCTCTTGGAATGTGCTCTGAGCAGGAGAAGGTCCAGTTACTATCTCTCTTGGGGCAATTAACTGATAACACTCAGGAGACTGGCAGAGTTCTCATTGCAGTTTGACTATGCCTAAGGGACTTAATAGCAGTCCCGATATAAAAGAGCTTAATAATCACTGATATAATTTTAGGAATTCTTATAGGATCATCATTAACACTTAAGAAGTCATCTATTTGCCTATATAGTATCACTACAAGATAGTACATCTTCGTGGATCTGCAGAGATCTGCTACAAAGGGGTGTGCTGCTACAAAGGGGTGTGCTATTGCTTGGTGGTAGTAGCATATGTATAACAACAACAACAACAACAATAATAATAATAATAATAATGGGAAAAGCATATTAATAGCAGGAATCTTTCCTAAAATCACCTCCACCACAGCCTTGCTAACGGGGCACACTTGTCGCAGATTATATAATAATCCGAGGCGAGCATTTCAGGATGATCATCTGCTCATTATTAGCTTGTCCCATTATGGCTCCCAACAAGAAAGAAAGAGGAGAGGAAGAGGAGGAGCTAGGAGAAAAAGCAGAGATGTAGAAGCCATGGATGACCATGCATGTATGGAGAGCAGTCCTGGGTAACACCTTACATCTAGGTTAATTACTTGGGTAACACCTCTAATTGTGTGGGCATCATGTTATTTGAACATTACCAAATATATAAAGCTATCGAATAATCTTTAAACATTAGAGTCTCATTTCTACTGAGTACTGTGTAGATGGCAGGATGGTCTGGGCTCAGCAAGCCTTGTGGAGACAGCATGGAAGATTGGCAGAGCCATCTCCCAGTCTGGCATCTCCTGTGTGGCAGGGCCGTTGTTTCTGGCTGGCCATTTCTAGCTATGGTGTGCCCATGGCCTTTGGCAGCTTCCAGCTGTGGAGCACTTGGCTTCAGGCCACAGAGCATGGTAGCTTGAGCTAGAGAGACATCGCGGCTTAGATGCTCGGTCTGTGCAACTCCATTTATTAAATAGTAACAGGAACAAGCCATTGATGGAAAAGATGCACAGCTGGATTCATCATTTGTATTAAGGAGTTATTAATTTCTGGCAGTTGGCACAGATAGTTGTTACAGTGAAGTCCAGGAGATCCCATGGGTATTGAGGCTCCTGGGTGTAGCTGAGGCAAACAAAGATCCTATGTACCAGACCCCACGAAGTCACAGTCAGGACACACACAAGGCTGTTCTTTATGTGTCAGGAAATTGAATGCTGTGTTGCTCCCCCCCTTTTTTAAAGCAAACTATCACTGCTTTTCTTGAGAGAATTTGAATCTTCAAGGAAAAAGCTCTTAATTATGAATATAAATAATAAGAGCCTTCACAGGGGTTGGGAAATAATAAATAACTTTCAGTGTCAGATTATGAATGTTTTACTATTTTTCCTGTATTGCCAGGCAAACTAGCAAAGTTGCAAGCTTTCTGATTGTATGTTTGAAATTAAGCTGCTTCAGGAGGAATTGTCAACTGAGATCCTATTGAGGTCTGGAAATCGTTCTGATGCTTCTAAAATTCTGAGTTTTAATTAGTAATGAAAGATATCTGTGAATATTTTACAGTAGTGAATCAGATTGGCATCTGAAGGAAGGGGCTGCAGCTGCTGTGAAGATTCACAGTATACTCTTTTACCTCTGCAGGATCCTCCTGGTGTAAATGAACACAAAATGAATCAAGTGAATCAAACACTCATCTGCCCTGTCACACGCTCTGGAGGAGTCACGGGGCTTGGAATGAGGCTACAGTTCTTGCATGCAATCAGATGGTTGAGGCAGTTCCAATTGCCATTCAAGGGATTTCTGACAGACTTTGTAATAAGATTGGTATTAAGCAACATACACACATGGGTAGGCCTGCTAAGGTTTTGCATGAAAGCACCACAACTCAAAGGATTATACAACAGAATTTCATTTTCCAACAAGTCAGGGGCTAGAAACTGAGATAAAAGTGTTTTATTTTCATGGCCATTTTCTTTTGAGACTTGTCATCTTAGTATTCATAGATAACATCTTTTTCTATTCATGCTTTTGAGTCTGTGTGGGTACTAGTTTCTTCTCTTTGTACAGAATACCAGTGTATTAGTTACATGTCTAATTGCCATTATCAAAAACCCAAAAAAGGCAACTTAAAAAATAAGAGGATTATTTTGGCTTAAAGTTTCAGTATTTAGCCAATTATTGAGGCTAAATCATGACAGAAGCTTGAGGAGGTGGTTTGTCAGATTCTATCTGCTATCATGTAGGTACCTTTCTCCTTTTCATCCAATCTTGGATCCCAGTCAATGGAAGTTTGCACCCACATTTAGAGTAAGGTTTTCCACCTTAAATGAACAAATCTAGGTAATTCTTCACCAAAGACTTGGTTTTATGTTTTGGTTTTTTGTTGTTGTTGTTGTTGTTGTTGTTATTGTTGTTTTGTGTTTATTAATCCTCTTCCCTTTTCCCTCTTACTCCAGCCCAAAGTACACTGTAGCTGTCTTCAGACATCCATATGAGAGCATCAGATCTCATTACGGATGGTTGTGAGTCACCATGTGGTTGCTGGGATTTGAACTCATGTCCTCAGGAAGAACAGTTGGTGCTCTTAACCACTGAGCCATCTCACTAGCCCCGAAGATTTGTTTTTATAATGAATCTACATCCTGTGAAGGTAACAATTAATGTGCACTATCACAGTCATCTATATTCTATCTGGACCTGGTTTAACCTGATTTTTTGTCTCCAAATACAGTAATATTCTTAGGTAGGACTTGGGTTGGTAACGTTTCAGTAACATAATTATGCTTTTAATATTTTGAATATTAATGAACCTGAATATTAATATTTTGGTCTGATCATATCACAGAAAAATAAATGTATCTGCAGTGGCCTCTGGTCTGTACTTACCCATCATTCTGGCTCAGAGGAAAGAACCCACATGGAACTACAAGTGAGGAGGAGAGAGTTTTTCTCAGGCAACAGCAACATTAGAAAGTGACTCTGAACACAGCCTCAGGAGTGCTGGTGAGTGACTTGTGTGAGCTTCAATGTGTGTCTTTTGACAGGCATGTTTCTAGATGATGCTTTAGCTGAATCACCATTATGACTGAACTTAGTATATGAGTAGACACCACATTGAGCTCCTATGAAGAAACTGAGATGATAAATGTGCATTGGATACAGAGACAGAAAAAAGAGCTCAGGCTGTAAATATTACATACCAGAACTCATGATGTGATTGTGTTTTATTTGTTTGTATAACAGTATTTTCTTTTCTTTGAAAACCATTAGAAAATTTAATATCAGTATTAATACAATTTCAGTAAACTACTAGAATAACCTGGTCACCAATAGAGAAAACCTCTAATGTCCCATTTCTGTCTACTTGTTCCATCTAGTTTGTGTTGATTTCATTAGTTTCAAAGTAACTGATCTTAGCACATGAAAGCAAACTCATTGTGCTGTTTCACAGCTCTCTCATATTTATCCTCTCTTTATCTCTCCCTTCTTCCCCTTTCTTCTATCATCTTTCTTTCTGTCTCTGTCTTTCTGTCTCCATCTCTCTGTCTCTCTCTCATTCACACACACACACATATACACACACACACACTCACACACTCACACATATACAGACACAGTGCTTATCTCTCAATGTGAAATGAGGCATAATTAGCAGGCTGATAGCTTAGTGAAGAAATAGATCAACTAAGGGAGTAAGGAAACAACTGAGAAAAACATTTATCTTCTGTAAGAGTAGAGAGTAAATATTAATTCTAATAAGAAGAATAATGAGAAGATGTAAAATTTATTACTATATATTTGAATAAATATATAAATATTTGAATGAATAAATGTAAAATATATAAATGAATGTATGTGCTATGGATACTTTAACATTGAATTAGCCAGATATGTAATTATTCATTTAAAAGGAAAATAGATAATACTCAATATATTTTATATAATATACAATATATGTGTTTCTATAGTATATGTAGTTTTTATTTACTTAATAGTGACATAACAGAATGAAATAATCAATAGATTTATGAAAATATAGAGTGAGACAATATCCCTTCTACAATAATCTTCTAGTTAAAAAGATGAGGACAACATTGCAATAATAACCACAGGTTACATGTTTTTATACATATTGGATTTAATTGATTTTCATATTCAAAATGAATTAATTAGTTTGGATAAGTATATTTATCCAATGTGTTTATACTTGTAAGTATGGCATAAAAAGAGAGGCTGGAGAGATGGCTCAGTGATTAAGAGCATCAGCTGATTTTTCAATTAGACCCAGATTCAATTCCCTGCACCCACAAGGCAGCTCACAGCTGTTTGAAACTCCAGGATCAGACCCCCTTATGCAGACATACATGTAAGCAAAGCACCAATGCACATAAAATAAAAACATAAATTTAAATGTTAAAAAAATAAGAACAGAAAAACATATAATAAGAACTTATTTTGGCTCATGTTTTCAGGGTACAGGGTATGGTCAATTATTGAGGCTACGTCATGACAGGAGTTTCAGGAGGTAGCTTGTTAGATCCCATGATTCTTCATCTGCAAATACAATAATATTATCAGGTAGGACTGAAGTGAACACATGCAGATGCATGCACATACACATACACACACACAGACACACACACACACACACACACACACACACACAAATAAAAATCTTCAAATAACGGACTTAGCAAGTAAGAGATGCTATATAGCTCAGTGGTAGGAAGCTTGCCTACTACGCATGGGGCTCTGGATTTGATTCCCATGACTGCAAGAATAAAGAGATTGAAAAACTGAAGATGAAGGAAAGGAAAATTTTAAGAGCTGTTGGATGGTTACCTACACAAGACCTGCACAATGATATCACTAGCTGACATGTTGATGTGGATGGGGAAAATATATATTTAACAATTAAACAAGGGAAATGGAAAAGGGGCTTATTGTCCAGAGTATATTTTCAAATGATAATTATGAAAAAAATTATAAAATAGTACATCATTATTAGAAAAATGCAGGCAATTTCCACAGAACTGCTCTCATTGCCTTAATTGATGTATAAAACTACCTGATTGTTATGGTATGGTTGATTTAATGGAATTGATTTTAACAAGTTAAAATCACTCCAGTAGGATTGTCACCTGTGAAACTATCTGGCTTGCCTTAATTGATGTGGGAAACCAATGTGAGAAGCACCTTCTGGTAGTACCCAGAAGAAAGATCAACTCACCTTTTGCCTCAGAGTTGATGTGCTCTTTGTTGCCTCCACTGTTAATTCTTTCACTCTTAGAAGAACCAGTGCTTCTAAGCTTCACCCTGGAAAGAACCAATGGCTCACAAAGAACCTTTGGGGCTTCTAGCAATGGACTGGGACTACTGAGGCTTAGACTGCTTGTCTGGACTGAATACCTTCCAGTTGTTGTCCTCCAGTGAGAGCTGAAGTGAGCCTGTTACGACCTTTCTGGTGTTCACCCTCAGGACAAAGATATAGCCTGCTCTATTTGAAATTTGCTATTTGAAAGACACTTAACAAATTCTTAAGTTCTATGTATTCAACTGCTTGATTCTGTTCCTCTAAAGAGCATCAACCAAAGCGCGGGGGGGGGGGGGGGAGAGGGAAGAGATGTTCTGGATTTCCCATTGGTTCTGTTTTATGTTCGGTAATTAATATTTATTTAGCGTTTTATAGAATATACTTTAGCATATTTTCTTGTTATTTCTTTTGGTTAGGCGACTATGTTAGATCCATGATGCTATACACAGGTATTCTATATAAATCACTTGATCAAGAAATACAAATATATATCAATTTCACTTTTTCCTGGTATGATAATTATGATCACTTGGTGAAAGCACTTTATTTCTATAATTTTTTCTACTGTAATATTTATATATTCCATTTCCAATACTCTATTTGGTTAACTAGAGGAAACCAAAATTACATACCAGATAGAGGAAAATTACAAGGAACTTGAAGCTTGTAATAATTAACATTATTTTTCTAGAGAAAATACCTTGAAGCTATGCAAATTTTCCTGCATTATCACGAAAGTTGGGCCCATTAAATTAGGTTTATCTCCTAACCCATAGAAATTGCCTGTAGCAATTTTATCTGAAGTATAATGGTGATTTGCTATTTTTATATTTATTATATAGATATATCCCTGGGCTCTATACCTATATCCTTTGTCTTTTTTAGTTGTTAATGATTTATAACAACATAGACTTATGGAAACTTATGCTTTAAGCTTTAATATTATGCAATAATTACTATGTATGGCTTAAAGTATGTTTTTTGATTGTTTGTTTTGTTTTGTTTTTTTGAGACAGTGTTTCTCTGTGTAGTTCTGGCTGTTCTGGAACTCACTCTGTAGACCAGGCTGGCCTCGAACTCAGAAATACGACTGCCTCTGCCTCCCAAGTGCTGGGATTAAAGGCATACGCCAGCACAGCCCAGCACTTAAAGTATCTTAACTTTAGTCCTTAGGATCACTTTTTTGCTTCAGCTTTGGACAGGGTTAATTTTTTAAAAAGAGAAAGTAAAGCTGATGTTGAGGATAAAATAGACATATAACCATAGATATAATATGCAGAATGGTTTTCTCATGGAGTATAATCATTACACCACTTAAATTAGTACAGAGGCTCAAACTTGGATGTTGGGTTATTTGCTATAGCAAATGCAACTTATTGCTGGCTATACCACTGAATAAAGTGGTTTACCCTTCCTTTGCTCAAAACTATTCATTGCCAGTAGTCAGTCCATTGGGGTGGGCAGTGCTTCACTGGTACCTTCCCATCTGTGACAAAAACTTGACAAGTCCAGTCTAGGCTAAACAGATAACCACAACTGCTGTGAGTTCATGAGTGGAATGTGTATATCAGAGTTAAAAGGCAGCCTTTTGTAACACACCTTCTCATTCTCTGGATCATTCATTCTTTTAGTTTCATCTTCCACTTATGTCCCTTAAGACTTGGAAGGGCAGCTATAACTGTCTTTGTTAGAGCTGAACATTCCACCATTACCTCTTCTAGGGTCTAGTTGTGGCTTTCTTAACCACTGCTGGCTGAAGTGGGAGTTTTGCTGATGAAAGCTGGGCACAGCAGTCATTTCAAATGACAAATTAGATCTGTGTCCCTTTAATATGAATGGAATATTTTAAGGTAGGACTTAAGAAGTAGGAAACTCTAATCATGAGACTAAGAGATTAAACAGTTGTGTTGTTTTCTGTTAATTTCCAACATGGTAGTTCTGATAACAATAATAAAATACTGATGATTAACTCATAGTCATTACTGAGACATGTCTGATAAAGTGTTTACAGCCATCCAAAGCAATTCTTTTTGTTCATCCATTTTATAAGAAATCAGAAAGGAACATAAAATGTTAATTCTAGTGGTAATGTTATCCCTGACACATTACTTGATATTGTTCACTAGTGCACTGTCAATATTAAAGATATCCCAGTAGGGTTTTGGGTCAGTTACTCAGCCTCTTAATCATTATAATAAAATATGAAACAACAATAAAAGAGAAGCCATTAGTTACATAAATTGCAGACAGGATACATGTGGGGATTAGAGAGGAAAGGGAGGTAGAGGAAAGAATGTACTTACAAACAAAGAATGTAGATAGAACAAAGACATGGACTATTTTAGCTCACCCTCAGTTCAATACGTACATTGACTGCCTACTGCTTTGATGCTGATTTGTCTTAACACTTGAGCACCTCTCAGCGTTTATACATGGTGTCTCATTTAGAGACTGCTTGGTACAAAAGTTGTGGATTCATTAACTTATTATATTGTAAATTTGAAAAATACCATTACTAATCTCAAAAATGTTGGTTGTCTTCTTGTATGACATTTAATTACAATATACAGTTTGGTTCTTTGACTGCATAAATATTGTTTATGTCAATTTCAAAATCAGTTTTAATTGTATAAATGTGAATCCAGAAAAGAAAATAAATCTTTAAAACCTAAATAAATACTGAAAATATAGTCATACCTATGTCAGAACCCAATGGGTTGTTTAAAACACTCAAAAAATCTTGCATGCATTTTGTGTAGTCTTTAGTTTGTTGGAAAATGAGAACGGGTGTTTGTAATGGTTAGGATGTTAGGCAGGGGTTAATTTAAAACATATATACATTAAACTAAAGTGTATTTGTTAAAGCAACACAATGTGCTTTTTAAGGAAATTTTATGAAATGTGAACTTGGGTGTTGCGGCCCGAGCTACGCCACATTTGGGGGGCCAAAATGTTGCGAACCACTCTGCCCCACGATTAGGGGCCAAAATGTCGGGGACCGATCTGTCAGTGTTGGAACCCTTACTGCCAAAAGCCTTGGGAACTAAATTGTTAGAGCCCGCATTGCCCCAAGCTGCTCCAGTCTGCGGGTCGGGGTTCAGCAAGAGAGAGAGTGAGGATGACGAGAAGAATGGAGATCAGACAAAGTGTGATTCAATCCCATTTATTCTTCAGTCTCTCTTCTTCTCTCCAAATCCCTAGTTCCAGGTCCCTAGTTCCTAGAACCTAATCCTAGTTCCAGTTGCTAGTCTCTTTCCCAGTTTCAAGTTCTAGTCTCAAGTCTCATCCAAGTACAAGTGTCTAATTCCTAGTTCCTGGTTCTTCTTCCAAGTGCCAAGTGCCTAATTCCTAATAATCATTTTTTTCTGTCTGCCTCTTGCCTTTTATATGTCTCACTTCTAGGCCACACCTCTAAGTCACCCCTTTAAGTCATGCCCTTAGGTCTTGTCTCTAAATCTGATCTCTAAGTCACACCCTTAAGTCACACACCTTTAAGTCTCACACACCCAAGGGAAAATCTTGGGTATCTCAAACAAGATGTTATCAGAGTGTGCTCAGCTGTTGTAGGCTATTGCAACCAAGTCTCTTATCAGGGTATATGGCTCAAGATGGCTGCAAGGATGATAGCCGCCTTCTGTTGGCTCCCCACACTTGGGGACAATAAATAAGCATGGCATTTATTTTCAAGTATGATATTAGTGATATCAACTATGTGTTTGTATTTCCATAGCAATTCATAGGTATCTAATAGATATAAATATTGAGTACATATATGACCAAGTATAAGTTGAAAGTATTTTCTTGCACAGCATTTTAGCAGCTGCAGTAGCTTTATTTCCATGGTAAAACAAAATAAAATACTTAATGAAGGGTGTATACGTAGGTTAAACAACAAAATAGATGTAATATTATGCTCAAAATTACTAATTCCATTAACTTAGTCTCCAGTATATTGGGGATATAGGATTGGGAGAGGGAAGAATTGGCTTTTTTTAACAGGCTATAGATTTCACCTTTCTTCCCCGGGGTTCACTACTAAGAAGAGTTTGGGATCACAGATGCTTGAAGCCCCTGCTGTGCAAAGAGACAGGTTAACTGATAAGGCAGAGGGAGGCAGACAATAGAACCTGCCTTTGTCCCACAACCATATAAATAAAGGAAAACGATCAATAAAATTCGATTTAATTGTTTTGAAGGATAGAAGGGAGTATAATAGTAATTGTTTACATGTTTGTAAGTAAAAATAGAATAAGGAAATCAAAGCCTTTGATCTCCAATGTAGAAAACAAAGGCATGAAGATAGAATGAATGACAAAGATACTTCAAAGGAAATTTGAAAAAGTCTGTGTCAGAGCAACAGCTCGACACTTTGAGCATGTTCTACATGGGATTTCTGGGATTGCTTAGCCTGGTATGATAAAATTAGAGCCTAGAGGGCTTATACAATAAGTAAAAGGAAATTTGATTAAAGTAAACTACATAAATGTATAAATAATTAAGGCTTTAGATCTTAAATTGGTGGTCATAAGCAGGGGATAGGGAGTCTAACCTACCTCAGACAGTAGAAACTTAGGCCTTGATGTCATTATTAAAAGTTAATTTTATAAGAACAAAACAGGAGATAGTAATGGAACACTATCTCAACAAATTATAATATTTGTTTAGATTCTTAAAATTGCTTTGAGTTTCTTTTCTTCTTCAAAATATGTGTGGTTATGAGTTTGGTGGTTATATTAAAATTCCTCTGGGAGAGAGATCAAGTTATACCTTGAATGATTTCAAGTCACTGGACCAAGGAAAGAGGCTCTGCATTTGTGTTGACAAGAAAGGAGAAAAGGCTTTGGACCCCTTCCAGAATGATATGAATCAGATACAATAGAAGACCCCTGAAGATCTTGACTACAGAAAAGAAAAATTCAAGAAAATCAAATAGGACTGGTAGCTTGATAAGCTGATTCCTTAACATGGGAACAGACCAATAACTGGCTTAGAGATAAAAATGTCTCTAGACAAAATTTCAGCTAAAACTAGATAAGAAGTCTTGTTGGTTATGGAATCCTTAAGATTCTTCATCCAGGAGGAAGATTTGTCATGAATTGGTTATCAATCAAATTAACTCATAAAAGGATAGTTGTCTTTCACTTGCTCAAAAAGGAGCAAAAATTCATCCTTACCTGATCTGTGTACCTTGCAAAATCCATACGATTATGTTAATAGTACTAATATTTTGGCTATAAGATTCATATACTGCAGAATTTGCAGCTCTGACAAGATTCATTGTGGGGATGCTGAAATGACCTGCTGTTCTAGCTTCCTGATTCCTGATACTGTCCAGAGACTTGCTTCTAGAAGAACTTAAGGAATTACTGATGATTCCAGATGACCTTACTTCATCTAACCTTTCAGACAGATCCAATCCAAACTACAGTCAAATCCTGAGCCTTCTAAGAATACAGAGACTGGATAACAGATGCTAAAGCTAGCTTCCTTAAGCCTAACCAAGCTAAGTTTTCCTAGCTGTCTCCACTCCATTAAAAACATCCTTGTTGCCCCTATTTAGCAGGAACACTTTGTGAAGAGCCATCATCCCAATCCCTTAGGTTTAGGTGTCTGATTATGATTATTTTTCAAATTATATTTAAGTTGTCATTTTAAGGAATAATTTGGAAATGGTCATAATTTTGAACAGGAGGAATAGATGGGATGGATTACTAAATTTATTATTAAGCAAAGTATTATGTAGCCACAAACTGATAGAAATTTTTATAAGTGATAAAAATTGGAGTTATAATTTTACATTAGTACAGAATTTATAGATTGAAGCAGATTTAAGGTTTTCATTGCTATAAATTTCTTATATTGACACAAAATTTGAAAGTAAGATTGTTAGTCTTAGATAGACATTGCACCTATGCAACTCATTTAAGAATACAAGACTTTGACCCAGTTTCTAATAGCTGCTATTACAAACTGTTTAGGATGATTAAGTAACATAAGTTAAGGGCCACATAGTAAACTCATGGTTATATTAGACACTAATATAATTATAGTAAATTGTTTTCAATATTACTCAACTAGAAAGAATAGTTAAAGTTTAACAGTTCAAACATACTTTGCATAGATAGTCTCCAAAAACATTAGAAATCCACAGAATGTTACATTTAAAGTTATTTCATTATTAAGGATCATTTGACAATGAGACATGTCTGCTCCTGACAGCTTCCCCATTCCCCTTCAAAGAAGAATTTAGGCATCAAAACCTCCATGTGGAGTTGTTCTGGTTATTTCCAGATAGCCACTGAACAAAAATTATCCTATTCATCTACAGACAAACAATACAATTCAAGAAAGGACACACAACAGAGGATAGTTGAAAATTTAGCTCTACAGAGTAAACAAGTCCTTCACAGTTCCTGTTTCATTTTAAGGTCTATCAGATGGTTCTGGGCCAAAAACCTGAAACATGCTCCAACATTTTGAGGAATGGGGGACTATCCAAGTAGTTAACTGTCTCTACAAATTTGGTTAAATTTTGGAAGCTATGCTTTGGTGTTTCCTATATATTCAGGCAGTATTTAATTCATTCTCAGATTTCTGACAGGGTTGAAGATTAATTCTAGTCTCAATAAAACTTAAGTTGTTTAGCATTGAGAGAGATGATATAAATTTGAAAAGATGGTTTTTAGATGGTAATGCAAGCTTAAATCATGACATAACTCAGGTATAGAATTGTAAACTCTTTAAGTTAGAATAGATGGTAGAATATCTAATTGACAAATATGGTAGACTAGATTTTACTTATATATCATACTTAAGTATTTTATCTAATTGACAAATATAGTGAAGTAGATGTTAATTATATATCATACTTTGTAATTTACATAATTGTTATGATTATGCACAATTTGTACCTAAAAGAAGAGCTTTCTTTTCTTTTAATTTGAACAGAAAAGGTGAGGTTTTGGGGATTGGTTCTAATTCTTTGTCTTAACTAAGATACCAGAATGATACTGGAATCTCTGCTTCTAGACACTAAATGAAGACTGCCCCGAGTTGGCTCTAATTGAGAAATAAAGTTGCCAATGTCCAATGGTTAGGCAGGGTGAAACAGACAAGATTTTTAGACTGTTTAGGCGAACACTTTATGACAAATATTTTATCACTTTAATGGAGTATATATTTCCCTTTGTTTTATATTTCTATACATAGTGCAACACAGTATGACATGATTTCATTTGTTATGTTTTGTTTTGTTTTTCAAGATAGGGTTTCTCTGTGTAGCCCTGGCTGTACTGGAACTCACTCTGTAAACCAGGCTGCCTTAAACTCAGAAATCTGCCTGCCTCCACCTCCCAAGTGCTGTCATTAAAGGTGTGTGCCACCACTGTCTGGCTATGATTTCACTTGTGATATATGATTTTATGAATTTTGAGTTTTGATGGCCTGTAATACCCAACTCAATGACATAGAATGAATTTCTGTTCAATCAGCAATTTTGTTCCTTATCTTTTAACTTTAGTTCATAGTCTATTTTCTTTTTTTTTTCAAAATAGAAGTACTTTTATTTACTTTTTTCTTTTTTTAAATTTTATTTACATTTAAGATGACATCCCCCTTCCCCATTTTCCCTCCCTAGAAAACCCCTGTCCCATGGCCCCCCTTTCGTTTTTACTTTTATAGAATTTTATTTAAATGTTAATCAAAGGATTTATAAGTTTGGTAATGCTCAGTCAGAAGCATAACCCAATAGCCAACCTAGATATAAAAACTATCTTTGACTGGTGGAGACATGTGAACATCTGCCTCCATGCCCCCTCTCTCTTTCTCTCTCTCATCACCTAGCTTCTCCTCTCCTTCATCTTCTCTCCTTACTCCATCTCTTCCTCTCAGTACTCCTTCCCACTTAGCTCCTCCTACATATCACTCTTCCTGTTAAAGTAAAAGTTTTCTCTCAAAATACAATTAGAGCATACCTATTCCTAATTGTACCAGTGAGGTACAAGATAGTCCTAATACCCAGTCCATCATTTTGTTGACTAACCAGAACCTCTGTCATCTCTTCTAACTAAAACACTTACTTTTAATCCTGGCTTTTTTGGGGCTTTAGAATGAATGTCAGCTGAAAACCATCTACTCAGATCTTTTCTCTCAAAGTAAATAACCAGGATTGGCTATGAGACTTATAGGTCTTCAACCCAGTCAGAAATCCAGAATGACTGAGTTAACTGAAGTTATGGGAAGCACTAAACATAGCTTCTAAAACTTAGCCAATTTATAGAGACCGCTGAACACCTAAAAATCCCCTATACTACTAAACGTTGGAGCATCAAATCTTCAGCCTTCTAGCCCAGAGTCATCTGACAGACCTTAGTGATGCAGGATTATTAAGGGCTGATTACTCTGTATAGGTAGATATAATCAGTCGACTATTCTGCATGTGTGTCCTTTTCTGGACAGTAATTTGTCTGTGGATGGAAAGAGGCAATTCTTGCCTAGTGGCTGTCACCACACAACTGGAGTAACTCCAAGGATGCTCAATTTCTTCTTAGAATCCATGACAGGAAGCTGTCAGGAGCAGACAGGTCTCTAATCAGAATGGACATTAATATATAAATATTTGTAACATCAATTCTATGGACTTCTGATGTTTTGAAAACCAACTATCCATGTAAGGTAACCTGGACTGTTGTCTGTTCACTCCTCTCAGCTATTTCTAAATAAAATATGGGAAACCTCCTAACAATAAACTCAAAGTCATGAATTTGCTATAGTCCCTTAACTCATAGGTTAACCATCCCAAATCAGTTAAAAAAGTTAAAGAAGGACTGGGTCTAGGCCTTGTATTCCTAAATGTGTTATACAGGCACAATGCCCATGAGAGCATCAACATTCATCTCACTTTTATATTAATAAGAGGCTCATACCAATGAAAACCTTAAATTTGAAATCAAAGTAAATTTTGTACTATTTAAGAAATTATAACTTCATCTTGATAATAATTATACAGATTTCTACCAATAGGTTATGGCTATGCAATAAGTCCTAGCTAATCCTCCCTGTTCCAACAAAACCACTACTTTTCCCTAGAAAGACAAACCATTATTAACCACATTAGTCCCCAAGCCCAGGGAATAGGGGTGCTGACTCTTTAACTTCTTCAAGCTGATTAAGGGCGTTGAGATATTAGAAGAGGGGTGGGGGAAAGAGTAAGTTGATAAACCTCTGATGCTGTGTCTTCACTGAATCAAGCTGGAATTCCAGGACATTGGAGGTTTGGGCAGGTCTGCTCAGTATGCTTGATGAGTAGATACACCAAGGCTGTGTATTCTTCTGCTCTGAGATCAGATCCGTGCCTTCCCTAGGGTGCCTCCTAACTCAGTTTCCAGAGGGGAGCAGATCGGCTGGGAGACTGCTGGAGCCACTCCATAATCTATTTTCAATAATTACTTTTCTAATAAGTGCTCTGATAGTGAATAAATAAAGTGCATTAAATAATTGGAAACAAGAGTCAATCACTTTCCCTCACTTTACCTAGTGCTGGGAGATAATGTAACTATTATTAATTACATTATGTAATAAAAACAAACAATGCCAAAAAGTCAGAAACAAGATACCTTTAGAAATTCTGCATCCTATTTCATTGCCATTGTATATCTTGTAGATCATCCTAAGAATGGGGCCACAGCTGTTGCACATTGATCCAGTCCACTAAGTTTCACTCTGTTCCATTTTAATCCATGAATTTAGAAAATCTAGAGTGACTAGATTTTGTTTGATATTTCTAGAAAATAAATTATAGCTGTATAAATAGCCTTGAAAATTTATGTTCTTATGTAAACAATAAAAGAATAAGAAATTTTAAACAGAATAATTCATTTAGGTACAAAGAAACATCTGTATATTTGATTTTCTTGTAATGTCTAATATAATGTAGGATTTTTATGTTATGTGTGTGTGTATGAGTAATATGGATTTCTCTTTGTAATGAAAAAAATCCTTTAACAGTTTTACTTTTATGTGGCTCAAAAAATTAATTTTAAGAAAACAGGTAAATTCTAGCTCAAAATTATTTTTGATAGCATACTATAAATCTCAAAGTACCTCCATTATTTACATGAGATTAAATATTTCTCGGTTCAAGAGTTATTTTTCCCAGTAGATCTCCTACTGGCATTGGTAGTTCTTTCATTTACTTCTTTATGTTGAGGAATTTCAATCTATTTTCTTAAAGAAGCAAACACATTTTACAAGTTAATAGTCCTGGCATGACTCCTACTAGTAAGGCATTTGTAAGTTCAGGGAAACATGGTTACATTCTGATCCACCTGTGACAATAGCTGCTAAGCTTTTTTTTGAAACATTGAGTAATGTCACCAGTTCCCACATCAATGGATCTGGATGTGGTGAATTTATGCTAGTGGGAGTAAGGGATAAACTGATAAATACTATTAATATGATTATCGTATCAATTGTGTTATCTGTCTATCTCACATTGGTCACAGGAATCAACTTAAAGTGGATTAAAACCTTAAATATAAGGGCTGGAACTCTGAATGTACTGTAGGAACACAGGTTAAATGCTTCAGGACATTGGAATGGCGGGACGTTTCTTTTTTTAAGCTTATTTTTATTTTGTATAAACATTTGCCTTTATGTATGAAAGTGCATTGTATGCATACATTGCCCCAGGAAGGAGAAAAGTGTGCCCAATCCCCTCAATTGGAGGTAAGGACAAGACAGGTATGAGTTCTTATCTGGGAGCTTGTAAGTCAACCTAGGCCTTTTACAAGAGCATCAAACATCCTTAAACATTAAACAGTATCACTCCCTGCAAGCTCTTTTGTTTTACCAGACCATGAAACTAAAGAAAAATAAACATTAAGAATTATCTTCAAACAAAAAGCTTTCAGGTGGTAAAGGAAACAAAAAATTTGATAAAGAGGCAACCAATATACTGGAAAAAAGCACTGGCAAACTCTCCATAAAAATAAAAGGCTAATGCTGAGGCACTAAACAGAAGTCCCAAAATGCAAAAGCAAGGCCCAGGAGGCCTCATTTCAAATATGTACTATACTATAAATAGAAATCACCCAGATGATATTTGAATGGCCAACAGGTATAAGAAAAATAATCAAACTTCATTGATCATCAGGAAGATAGAAATCCAAATCACAAGCAATCATTTGTTTTTCATCTTGACACTATCTATTCTTAAACAAGTGCTAATGAGAATGTGTCCAAAAGGGAAATTTTTTACATCATTTGTGGAAATGTAAATTACTATAGACATTACAGAAAATAAATATGGAGTTTCTCCTAGTATTTGAAGATACCTCTCATGGACATGTCAAAAAGGAAATGAAATAAATATACTAAAGATATTCCTGTAGTCACATCTGTATTGAAGCATTATTCACTAAAAGCAAGAGTCAGAAACAAACTATGTGCTCATCGGTTGAACAGGAAAAGAAAACTTACGCCATATGCATAGTAAAGCACTTACCTTCTGTTCAAAAGAATGGGATCTCGCCATTTATGAATAAGGTTAAAACTGAAAACTTTATCCTACTTGACACATAAATGAGGTATAGAGAACATGTACTTACAAATAATGCTATTAACTGTGTACTTACCCAAACTGGGCCCTTAGAAGTTGAAAATAGAATGGTAGTTACCAAAAGCTGGAGAGGAGAGAGAGAGAGAGGAGAGAGAGAGAGAGAGAGAGAGAGAGAGAGAGAGAGAGAAAGAAGATGAATAAGAAGAAGAAGAAGAAGAAGAAGGAGGAGGAGGAGGAGGAGGAGGAGGAGGAGGAGGAGGAGGAAAAGGAGGAGGAAGAGGAGGAGGAGAAGAAAGAAGGGAAAGGAAAGAAAGGGAAGGGAAGAGAGGAGGAAGAAAAAGGAAGTAAAATAAGAAAAGGCATTTTATTTGTTCTTGTATGTCAAGAATAGAAATTATGATAGTGTATAGTAGTTGTTTTATAAACTAGAAGAGCTAGTTATGGTGATATATACACTTAATTTCAGCATGTAGGTGAATTGGAGGATAGCCAGATCTGCAGGGCAATAAACTGAGACACTTTTAAAACAAACAAATGAAATCTGTTAGCATTTTGTCTAAGCTCTGCCCCACAGTTACCTGGCAAGGGCCAGGTGTGCCTGACTCACTGTAAAAGGGGCTGCTTGGCTCCTCCCCTCTTACTCTCTTGCCTTCTTGCTCTTGCTCTGTCCTCTTGCCCCTTCCCCCTCTCTCTCCATTCTCCTACTCCCTCTCTCCTTGTGCTCATGGCCAGCCTCTACTCCTCCTCCTCTCTCTCTCTCTCTCTCTCTCTCTCTCTCTCTCTCTCTCTCTCTCTCTCTCTCCTCCCCCTTCTCTGTCTTTACTACTCTCCAAACTCCCCTCCCCATGCCTTGAATAAACTCTATTCTATACTATACCATCCAGAGGCTGGTTCCTCAGGGGGAAGAGATGCCTCAGCATAGGTCCAGGGAGGCACTCTCTTCCCCAACACCCGACTACACATCCACCAAACATATTCCTTATCTCTTTATCATTTTATAAACACAAGAACATCTATAGGAAAGAAGTTTGAAAGTTTTCAGCACAAAAAAAGATTAACATTTGAGGCAAAAGCATATGATATGTTTGAGTACATATCATATAATATATTTATATAATTATGTAAAATATACATATGTGAGTGAAAAATTATTGGGGAAACTGGTCTAAATTTTAAAGCCATCTGTTTCAAATTTATGAGAGGTTATGTGTAAACATTTCTCACATACTTATAGATTTGCAGTCAATCAGCCTCATTTGATGAACAGCTAGTTTTATTTGCTATTTTATGAAAGTATCTATATTTGCTTATACTGATTATTGAGTCACAAGAAGATTCATTTATCATTACTGATGTTGATTAATTTATGTTTATGTTTACATTAGATGAACCTATGGCTAATTGTATAAATCAGTCAGTAGTTGTAATAATGACTTTATAATAGTAATTGCTAAATACACAGAAGAGCTACTGATCAAGCTTGATGTGTATATGCTCTCTCAGAAAATGTTATAAACACATTCAGTTTTTAGTACAAAAAATAGCGAAATTTCAACTCACAGACCACATGAAGTTCATGAAGAAGGAAGACCAAGTGTGGATGCTTTGGTCCTACTTAGAAGGAGTAACAAAATATTCAAGAGAGCAAATATGTAGACAAAGTGTGGGACAGAAACTGAAGGAGGGGCCGTCTGGAGGCCATTCCACCTGGGTATCCATCCCATGTGCAGTCACCAAAAGTAGACAATGATGTAGATGTCAGGAAGTGCATGCTGACAAGAGCCTGATATAGCTGTCTTCTTAGAGGTCTGCCAGAGTCTGACATATTCAGAGGCAGATGCTCACAGCTAAGCACTGATCTGATCAAGGGTTTCCCAATGGAGAAGTTAGAGATAAGACTGAAGGAGCTGAAAGGGTTTGTGGCCCCATGAGGAGAGCAACAATATCAACCAACCAGAGCTCCCAGGGTCTAAACCACCAGCCTGGGAGCACATAGGGAGGAACCCATGACTCCATCTGACCATGTAGGGGAGGATGGCCTTGTCAGGCATAGGTGGGAGAGGAGATCCTTGGTCCGTCCCATTAAGGCTGAACAATGAGTGGGGGGGGGAGCAATTTGAGGGTGGAGAGGTGGGAGTGGGGAGTAGGTGGGGGCACATCCTTATAGAAGCATGAGGAGGGGGGATGGGATAGGAGGTTTCTGGGTGGTGGGGGTAAGGGGGTAAGGGAATAAATCTG
Organism: Arvicanthis niloticus; assembly: GCF_011762505.2. Lineage (NCBI taxonomy): Eukaryota > Metazoa > Chordata > Mammalia > Rodentia > Muridae > Arvicanthis > Arvicanthis niloticus. Next base: position 2,423,861 of record NC_047671.1, read on the forward strand.
AAATGTAAATATAATATTCAATAAAAAATAGCAAAATTATAACCTACAATTAACTTGTGTCAGCAGACTCATACTTTAAGGTAATAGAAGAATATATTAAATAAGTGACAAAAAAGACTGACGATAGGCTGAAATTTAAAAATAAATATTTTCCTTTAATACATACAATCATGAATATTTAATTTCTTCAAGGTCATCAAGATATTGCTTAATTGGGCTTGCCTCTAGTTAAATGAAGCCTCCCCATAGTAGTGATTAAGAGTCTCAAGGCAATCACCACTAGTTATTTATAGATTAAGTGCTTCATCTTGCATACAAACAAACTACATAGATGGCTTTTCATTTGTAATGTTTAGTAAATACACTGACTTTTGAGTTCATATTTATTCCTAAACTCAAATTGTTTTTCATTTTTATCAATTATCTTTCAAAACACCCATTTACACAGAGAAACTTATGAGACAGTCAGCCTCATACATGTTAACTTGTTTTAACTTTGGTTTGAAGTCAGTTAAATTTACTACTTTGACTGAAATTATCTCTACTGGATCATTTAGAACAGCACAAAATATGCCCATTAGAAGAAAGGTTAATATATTAGAACATTTTTCAGAATCTCTCTCTTTTTTGTTTACAGCATGATCAATCATATACTTAGTATAACGCAATCACTTCTCAGGTTTTAACAATCAAACTAATGCCACTGCCAAGTTGAATAAAAGTTAAGTTCTAAGTTTCTGTATAATCCTTTGGTAATGTGAACCCTGAGTGTTTTATGTACACGGAATGCTTCTTAAAGCTTGAGAGGTTCAATTTTTTTTCAAGACTTGAATTTATTTTTTCTCCTTTCTAATTAACTTAAACATTGTATTATACTGGTATTGTCCTTTAAAAAATGTTAAAGACACAAGGAACTTATTACTAATGTAAATAGAATTTATAGGCTTTATGTTTTACATTTAAATATAACACTATAAATAATATACTAGCCTACTACACAGAGGAGTTTCTTTCACTTATAGAGTTCCCTAACTTGTGACGAACTGACTTTCAAATATGATATACAATGGTGATAATATATTAGAGTAAAGCAGCTTAAGTACTTACATAGACTTCTTCTGGAAAGTGTAAGTTATTAATCTATCTCATGAGATTTTTCTAAGTCCACTGTTTGAGAATATTAAGCAAATTGTCCATTTTCTTGCATCTAAATCATTATCAGTTATTATGAGGCAATGATAATAATAATCATAGCTAATATATGTGGTGGCTCTAACTATGAATTAATCAATACAAATGATTATAATATTGTCCATCTCATAAGAATATTTCAAAAAATTTAAAATACTTTTATTAACAGTAATTATAAAACTGATTACATGAGATATCTTACCTCCCAAGAAGATGAGGGTGGTAGACTGAAATTCAGTCAACAAATAGAAACAACAAAAATAGGAATGGCTTTACAGTTTGAGAACTGTCATACTTCTTAACCCAATGAGTAAATGTTCTAAAAGGACAAAACAAACCAAAATTTTCTAATATTGATTCTTAAGGACAAACTACAATTATGAGACCCTTTCTCACGTTAAATGGCAAATGATAAATCAAAAAAGGACCCTGAACAAACCTGTAGAGCCTCTTGCTCCTTGACCTGATCCTCTGTAAAAATATGAAAATAAATATTTTTGAAACATCTCATTATTTAATCAACAACACAGCAGATATGTTGCCCTTTGTCTCTGTCTCTCTCTCTGTCTCTCTGTCTCTCTCTCTCTCCCCTTCCCTTGACTCTCTTCCTTTCCTCAATACCATCATGTCTCTCTGCAGCCTTCTTCCTTCCCTTTCCTCTTTTTTGCCTAACTTTGGTTTATTGGTTATTTTATTCATTTACATTTCAGTTGTTATCCCCCTTCTTGGTTTTTCTTCTGCAAACCACCTATCCCCTCCCCCTCCCTCTTGCTTCTAAAAGGGTGCTCCCCAAATCACTCACCCACTTCTGTTTCATCACCCTAGCATTCCCCCAAACTGGGTCATCAAGTCTTCACAGGACCAAAGGCCTCCCCTCCCATTGATTCCAGACAAGTCCATCCTCTGCTACATATGCAGTTGGAGACATGTATCCCTCCATGTATATTTTTTGGTCAGTAGTTTAGTCCTGGGAGCTCTGGGGGGTGTGGTTGCTTATAATGTTCTTTCTGTTTCCAAACTTTTTAAAAACCAGGTGTGACCCACAAGAATGTTCTTCTTAGGATTGCATTTTTTGATGTGTTCACTTTACATTCTGTTTTCTCTTCTAGAATCCTGTGATGGATCCTCTCAAACCTTTCTCTCTAAAAATATGTCTTATGCGCTTAGCATTTGATTTAAATTTTCAGCACCAGAAAATATCTATTTAACTTTCAATTGCATTAAATGATACCTGTTCCTCTTAAGCCTGTAATCATATTGAACATGCTTCCTATATTATATTTAATATAGGAATCTTATATTTACTTTGATTATGTTACACTTCCTTTCAGTGGCTTGGGAATTTTTGACAATTTCAGATGTCCATTAATCAGTATGGTATGCTTGGAATTCTTTAGTGACATAATTTTTTCATTTTTATATTTAACTTGTTAATTTGTAAGAATACATATAAGATATTTGAATGATCTAGTTTATTTGCTGTTCTCTGAACTACAATGCAGTAAAGAATTTGATTTTTAAATTTATATGAATATGTAAGATAAAATATTCTAGGTATAAACGGATAATTATTAGGGTAAATGAAATTAAAAACTGTTTTTATAATTCACCAGAGAAGTTTTTCATAGAGATATTTGCTTCATTGTTGGTGAAGAGAATCTGAGTCCATGGCCCTGAAATAGGGAGTCTGTTACCACCAGTTGTCAGGAGGATGTCCCTGGTGTTGGCTACTGAGGACATATTGATGTCTGAGGGCTGTGCAGAAGCAGCCACACCTCTTACCTAGACATCTTGGGAACGCTGGCTGTGGGGGCATGAGAATGAGAGAGCAGACCCCCAGCCCCTGCCGGCTCCAATACTCAGAACAGTCAACACATTGTAGGAGCTCTAGGTGAGGCCCCCAAGGATATGAATGCGGGAGAGTTTGCCCTACCTTCTTACCAGCTGCAGTATATGGAAGACCGGGTCCTGGGGTCATAGGAATAGGAGAGCTGTTCCTGCCCTTCAACAGCTGCAGCATTCAGGAGAGAGGGCCCTGGACCTTGCCAGGACAGTAGAGTAGAGCTCACCCTGGTTCCAGTGCAACCATGTGGGGGCTCAATGGCATGAGCATGGGATAGCTGGCCCAAATCTTGTCTGACCTGTGGTGACATGGATGAGGGAGAGATTACCCCATCCCCAATCCCCTGCCACCTACAGCAGGCAAGAGAGCTGGCCCCAGATGTCATCTGGAAGAGAGAGCTGTCCCTGCCTTTCACCAGCTGCAGCACTCAGTAGAGCTGGCCCTGGGTATGGGGGGTCTGGGTGAGATGACCATGAGGGGATGAGTGTGGGAGGGATAGCACTTACTCTTGACTTCTGGGTGTTGGTACAAGGGAGAGAAGCCCTCCAGCCCTACCTCGTCCTTTGCTATATATGGCAGGCAGAAAAGCTGACCCTGGCTTCATGAAAGTGAGAGAACTGCCCAGGTCCCTGACTGGCTATAACACCCTAGAGAGGATGCCCTGTACTTTGCTGGCCCTGGTAGTGGGGGGGCGGGGGCGCTTGTTGGTAAGCTGACCCCTAGAGCATGAGAGCAGAAAAGGCAGGTTGACCAGCTTAGAACCAGGGTTTTGAATTGGCCCACCCCAACATCTGTCCCATCTATGAACTGCTAGAGTAGCAGAAGCCAGAGGCCCTAGGTAAGACTATAAAATATTGTGGTCAACATTTGCAAGCAAAGAAGTGTGAACTAAAGGGAACATTATGAGAGACACACTGTGACACACTCCAATTTCCACAGAATTTTTATTCTGTTATGTAGGCTGCAAGGGTGGAAAGTAAGTAGGAGTGGAGGAGAGATTGGGATTGGGGTTCGTGATGTGAAATTTACAAAGAACAAACAAAAATGTATTTTTTTTAATTAAAAAAAGACAAACACATATAGCTAATATCATTCTCAAATTTTCTTGTTTTCAAAATATGGCAATGCCATAATATATACTTTATAACTAATCATGATATATGACGCAGTTTGCTTAAATCAGGAAACGTCTAAAGAATTTGTCTGTAAATAATTGGTGCTTTTGTATCTAAAATAGCAAAAGCTTATTGAAGAAGGGGCAGCTGTCCTGTGGGTCTATCCATGAGAAATCCTCATGTGTGAGTATATTTTCCCTAATGTTTCATTTAACAATAGTTCTCATGATTTACACAATATTACTTATTTTTTCAGACTAATTATAATCACATATTTGTTAAATTTCCAATTTCAGCATTTTGATGTCTTCAATTGTACCCTTAAATCACTGGGGCTAGTATAATGGATCATTCGTTAGAATTCTTTCTTTTGATGATCCAGTTCATGGACTGAGAAGTAGCACTATTTTAATTTAAATATTTCTCAAGATAGTTAAGGGCCACATCATGTATTTACACATTGACTATTCTATCAGAGATATATTCTGCTATTAGTTCTAATTTACAGATAGGAGCAGGAAGTTCTGATGTGCAGCTACCTAGTAAGGTGAAGATAGGTAACAGTAAAATACTATGCATTTAAAATGGGTAAAAGAATGTTTAATGTTTTTACCACAATGATAAAATATATGTTTGAAGAAAAAAAATGTGTCTCCTTCATGATTCAATGTGTTAGTTAAGTGAACCACTGCAATTTGCTCACAAATATGGCACATTTGTGTTTATGTATCATTTTAAAAATAAATTTAATTAAAAAACAGACTGGTTGGTTTAGCCAACATTAGGAAATGTAAAGGCTCGTTTCTTGTACCTGAATGTCCTGTCTCTCAGTGTGCTGATACAGATGGTGTCCTAGGAGGAAGTCAGTCTTTGAAACAAGTGTGAACTGGCTGAGGCTGCGGCTCCGAGAATCATGGTTATGCTTCACATTTTATTGTTATCACAAAGAATCTGGAGCCAAAGAAGCAATCTCATCTAAATATTTGAATAGCTGGAGACACAGGTACCAGCCAACAACATAATTATGGACTTTAAAAATTGGCATTAATCTTCCCTCTTTCCTGTATATATTCTCTTCTAATGCCACAAGTCACAGAAAATCGCTCATTAAACTTCAAGCCATGCTATGTAATACTTGCTACCATTTATAGGCAATGCTCTCCAAAGTACAATTAGAGGGAGTATTATGACACAGAACAATGGAGACAATTATTTCTGAAGTTTATTAATGCTAATTAGCATATGGCATCCAAGACAGCTGCTGATACTTCATTGCTAAATACTGAGGGACTAATTAGTGCTCCATGTTAATTAGCTTCTTCTGTGTGTGCATTGTCCTTAGATGCATAGGCAGTGCCATCATTGAACTATTAAAAACCCGCCCCACACTCTGCAAGAACACGATGTGGCATTTAGAAGTTCTCGTAGAGTATATTTCCTAACACAGGCACCCTTAATAGACACTTAATAAACCACTCTCTGCTTAAAACACAGTAATAAATTATAAATTTCTAGATGTTAAAGTGGACTCGACCATTTAATTTATCTTATTTTCAGACACTCTCATGCTTTAATGACTTCAAATGCTAAAAAGTACTTATTACAATGTATTTGGTTTTACTCCTATTTTTTTTTAACTATTGAAATCGATTTGATTTTTTTCTATCGAATTTGTAGAAAACCATTTAGTTATAGCTAAAATTCATTGTTAAATAAGCTGTCAGATACGTGCACCATACCCGGTGTTTAATTTAATTATTTGTTCACATTTTTTTTTCATGAAGTTTAGATAATCATTTTCTTCCATTTGAAATTGCAGATTACTATTTACACATGAAATTCATCATCACTGGAATCATCAAGGGAAGTGTAGGGCTGGTGAGTGATCAAAAGCTTTAGCACTGGTCATAAGAACTCTTCAATGTTATGTATTCTTTTTATGGTTTGAGAGATGGGTGACTAACAACTACAGCTTGCTCATCTCATTGCTGTGGCAATTAGGATGATTATCACACAGGCTAAGTAGCTTCTCTCAGGGTGTACTTCTCTCCGTGGTAAGGGACTGATAAAAAAATAAAAATCAGTTCTGGTAGAATGATCACAAGAGACAACATGGTTCAAAAATCCTTCAGATAAACACAGGCTTTCATTATATATTGAGATTAATTGGTTTTGATGGTTTTATACACATTTATTTTGGATAGATGTTTTAATATTTAAAGGTAACATGTTCTCCAACATATTTGCTTGCTATTTTTATTGCTTTTAAGTACTTTAGTATTATATGACTCTTGGGAAATGAGAATCAATCAACACTGTGCATTCATTTCTTACTCTCAACAGTAATGATCTCAACTCCCCAATAAAATGACACAAAGTAATAGATTGTATTTAAATAGTGTTTCTGACCCATTCAAGAAACACACCTTTAGATCAACGATAGATATTGCCTCAAGATAAAATGATAGAAAAAGATATACCAAGGAAATGGACCCCAAAAAACCAAGTATGAATAGGCATTTTAATATCTGACAAAATAGAAATCAAATCAAAACAAACCAGAAGAGATAGGGAAGAACACTGCATACTCATCAAAGGAAAAGGCCAAGAGAATACTGCAAATACTAAACATCTACGCACCAAGTACAGGGCACCAAAATTTACAAAAGAAACACTGTAACAGCTAAAATCAGATATGGATGCTCACTGATTGTGGGGGATTTCAATACCCAACTCTCACCAAAAGACAGGGCATCGGGACAATAGAACTATATAGAGAAATTATAGAGCAAAATAAAGTTATAAACCAAATGGACCTAACATATTTACAGGACATTTCATCCAAATATAAGAATATATATTGTCTTCAGCACCAAATAATACTTTCTCTAAAATGGACCAGATATTTGGAAGGATAAAACAAGTCTCAGCAAGTAGAAGAAAATTGAAATAACACCCTGCATTGTATCTGAACACCACAGACTAAAGTTGAGTAGCACAAAAGAAACATCAGAAAGCGTACAAACTCAGAGAAACTCAACAACTCATTACAGAGTGATCTATAGAATCACTCGCCAGTATCAAAAACAGTGATTTATTCTACATAATACTGGCATGAAAATATGCAAGATGTTGAGAAAAATATGATCTAAAGAAAAATGACTTTAGAAAATCATTTCATATTCCAGATTTTTCATTACAGTTTAGTAGATTGGAAAAACCCCTAAGAAAATGAACTATAAATCAAAATCTTGTTTAAATCATTTTGTAATTTGGGTTTTTGTTTTTATTTTGTTTTGTTTCAATTTGAGACTCTTTTGTTCAGCTCAGCCAATTCCAGAGTTTAGGCAAAAGATAAGAAAATAGAACAACTATTATTAAATCCTGGAAAGCTCTTGTTTTCTCTGTCTACGTAAGCATTTTTTTTTTGTTTTGTTTTGTTTTTTGTTTTTTTTGTTGTTGTTGTTGTTTTTTGTCTGCTTTACTTCTCTGTAGTACTGTTAAGTGTATGACTCCAAAGCTGAATGTTAGTAATGATACCTATCTCCTGACTAATGTGTAAATCCAAACTTAGTGATCTCAGATTTTATTTCTCTTAAATAACCCTCATACCCTCTAGCCTTGGCTTTTGAAAAGACAGAATATTATCTTATGTTAAGATGATATTGGTTGTGGATTCAATTTCCAGTACAGTTAAAAATCCCATGGCATGGTTTGAATATGAAATGTGCTCCTTCATACATATTTTGAAGGCATGGTTCCAGATAATGGTACAATTTACAAAGACATTGGAACCTCAGCAGGTGTGATCTTGCTGATAGAAATAGGTCAGAGAGTGATGGGCCCTTTTGAGAGCCCTTGTTTCTGGTCTGACTGTGCTTCCTGAACCATCTTGATATCGACAGTATCTGTCACACAGGCTGCGGCAATTACTCTGTCTTCCTTACTGGGATAGACTATAATCCTCCTAAACCATAAGACAACAACAAATCAATCCCTTTAATTTTTTTTTTTCTGTTAGGTATTTTGTTACAGTGACCTACTTGTTTTCAACAGGTAAATACAGAAAATAGCTACACCTGATTGAAATGGCACTGTTAGAGTAATTTGTTTCAGGAAATATCAATTGTGACTTTCATGCTCTTAGAAATATAAATCATATCCCAGATTCCTTATATTTACATCCTAAGGACTTCCTCCTCATATGCCTGGAATCAATTTCCTCGACATTATTAAAGGAAGGTAGTTCTCTTATTTCTCTTTTTAAAAGCATAGATACTAGCTAGCCAGTTACCACCAATTACCAAGCACAGGTGTTTCTCTCTCATGAACTATCCTCCTCTTCCCTCTGGTCCATCACAGAGCATTTTCATTGTGAAATGGGGGAAAAACAAAACTCAGTGCTTACATGCCCTCTGTCTTTTGTCTAGATACCATTGCCTTACTCTGTTTCCTTTAGCATCAGCAATTTTGTGTGAGGACTTGCCCACTTGTTTAACTGCATCTAGTCTCTTTACAAGTTGGTGTCCTTACAGTAACAGTCTTGAAATACTGACAGAAGAAATGTTTAAATCATATCAATTTTGTCATTTAAAAATTTTAATGTTTCAAAAATCTAAAACATGTAAATATATTAAACATCATATTTGTATAAAACTTAAACTAAAAAGGATTCAATAGTCAAGTTGGTTATAAATAGCTGCTGCAATGTTGTCAATACTTAGAACACGGTCTTATAAGATACTGCTCTAGTAAATTGCTCTAATTTAATCATATTTTTTATTTACTCATCTTCCTTTTTTCCTTGAGAAAAACCTACACAATTTGATTTTTTGTTTTTCCTCCATTTCCTGAATCACTTTAGTCACATTCTATTCAGTAACTTCTTCCTAAAGCCCCTTCTAACCTTTCTGCAGAACTATTATCTATCTGGCGATTCCCAAAGGTTATAGCAATTAGAATCCAGTGTGTCTTTGCAACTTAAATTCAAAGGTCTATTTTAATCATTACACTGCCCCTCAGATCAATAGCCCCCATTAAGATGGTTCTCTTTTTTTGTACTAGCCCTGCGTTGGCGTCTCTTACAGTGGATTGTGATATGAGTACCGTGAAAACAAGTCTAATTATTTTCCTACTCTTACACATCTAATTTAGCCAACTAAAAAATTAAAAAGTCTACATTTTTCAAAGGAAGAATTTACACAAATAGAAGTGAATTTATTATTTTAATGAAGCACCATGCCAGGACTAGTATAAGCAGTAAAAGCAAAGGAAACATAAAGAATGCAATGATGTGCATGGTTTGGCAGGGACAGTGACTGAGAGCTGTAAGAGATGGTGAGATGTATGTGGTCTGTCTAGCAGGGACTGGGAGTTGTGCCAGATGCTTTGATATGTATAGTCTGGCAGAGATAGATATGGATGCTATTATATGAACACAGTGCACATTGATCTCTATTTTTTTTTTTTTTTTTTTTGGCTACTTAGCCTCTTATTTTGTGTTATTCCTTCACACTGAAATATATAATGACAGCTGTATATCAAAGCTGATATAGTCCAAACATGAATTCACAGGTATGTTATTGGTGCCTTTAAATAACTAAGCCAAGGTTATCTAAATAACTACTGAGCTGTGGTTGGTTTCATCTCAGCAGGCAATCAATCATTCAGTATTAATTCTATGCCAATTCTGCTCACAAAAATATGTTAATAAATAACATATTACTATTTGCATTTTCAGTGCTCAAGAAGAATCAGTTACAAGAATAATTTCAAATTAAACAAGGATAGGCATGAGAAGGTGGAAATGAACAAATACATTGGCACACATTTGGCACAAAATTATCTGCACATACTTTTATATTACTCATAACTGGAATGAAGACTATTCAAAATATTTAAGCTCAAAATATAATCATCATTAATGTATTTTTTAATTTAGAGCACATTTTAAGCTTCAAAATGTGTAATCTAATTACAAAATTTGATTGTTTATTTATATAATCTGTTTTTCCCCAAAATGACCTAATTATAAGATTGTTTAATCATTGAATAATGAGTGCCAGATTTAGTTGCCATATGTATCTCTGTTCAGTATTTACCCTTAGACTCTGTATGTGCCAGGCACATGGCATACTCTCTACAGACATATACATACGATATACTAATTGTTTTATCAGAAGAAAATATAATATTGAATTGATTAACAGCTTTAAATATTGATGGACATAGAAAAATGGTTCAACTATAAGTTTATGTGACCATGATATAAGACATAAACATATGGATGCACAATTTGAAATTTGATTTTTTAAAGTTTTCCAAGTCTATTATTAGAGAACTTAGCTGAAATGAACAGCCATTCAGATGCAGATCAGGTGTCTGAGTGGCTTTCTGGATCTTGCTGTGTGATTTATTAATTTGTGAGTTTGTTAAAATAGAGAGAGTATTTTTATAATAAAAATACTAATAATCCTTTTGCTTTGATTTTGTTTCTGGTCATGCCTGGGCCCATAGAATTTTGCATTTCTTAGTTTTCAGATCATGCTTAACATTTCCAAATGGTTATAGCTCATATGAAGAAGAGAGCAGTTATCAGGAATAAAATGGGAAAGTCACTTTGATATTTTAGATTTGTTCACAATTATGATGACCAAGATTAAACTAGCCATTACAATGAAGTAAATGAAAGATGAAAAACCAGATCATCTGAAATAGAAGCAAGAGTGTGACTACAACACAGATTATTTGAATAGTACAATATTTTACTCAGTGAAAGCAGGTTTACACTGTATTACATAGAAAGGAAGTTTGAGCTTTCGAAATATCAGAAAATAAAAGATTTTTAATATGTGTCTTACTAATGTTTTTTAAAAATTTTTTTCATGAGATATTTACTGCACTGAGGGTCCAAGTCTGTGAATTTTGACCACTGGATCTTGATGATGAAATTTCATAAATAAATGTCCTTTCTTAATATATTGAAATATTTTCTGTATTTTATTTTATGTTCTGTTTTTCTAAATGTATTTTTACATCTTTCCCTACATACTCTTAAGTGACTATAATCTGTTTGCCTATTACCAGCTATATATGTCTATTACTATTTATCTATCATCTACCACCTATATCTATTGATCATCTATCTATCATCTATTCTATCATCTCCATATCTATGTATCTATTATCTATCATCTGTTTATCACTTATTATCTCTCATGCTCTTTTAGCTATCTGTATGTATCTATCCTCTATCTGTTTTTCATATACCATCTTTCCTAGCCTAGAGCTTTCTTTAAGTTCTGTTTTCATTTAACCTTCAATTATGAAAAGAATAAGTCCCAGTAATATATCTAAGATCATAGATAATAAACAAACACTTCTTACTTTTGTCCTCACAGTAGAACTTCCTGGAATATTTTTGTTTATTTAATGATTTTTTGATGTTAATATCAGCTTACATAGTATCATAAATAAATAAAGTCTTTGCCATTGTGATCTGTGTACTTGGTAAAATGAGATCCATGGAGATTCTCCTTCAGATAGTAGAAAAGAGCTTGTGACAGGGATCAGATCTCCTTGAGTGCCTCTTGTATTTGAGATAAAATTAAAAGATAATCAATTTAAGGCACCAGGGATGTGAGGTAGCAATAAAGTGCCTAAAATTCCACAGCAAGGTGTACCTGAGAATAATAACTGGTGACATTATTATTAAGATCCCTGAGATAGCTGAGACTTTCTGAGCTCAGGCTGACAAGCCTGGATTGCTTGGATAGATGACCACTTTTGGAAAAAAATAACCTAAAAAATGATGGTAGTCTCACCGAATGATTCACACACACACACACACACACACATACACACACACACACATACACACCAAAAAGAAAAAAGAAAAAAAAGAGAGGAAGGAAGGAAGCAAGGAAGGAAGCAAGGAAGAAAGGAAGGAAAGAAGGAAGGAAAGAAAAAAGGAAAAGGAAAAGAAAAAAGAAGCACTGAAATACTGGCTAACACACAGTGTATGCACAAATACATTCTATGTTGCTTTTCAACTATCTGGCAGTAGCTGTTTCTTTTCAGCCTTCCTTACAGTTACAAAGCATAGAAGATGTTCTCTTTTGAAAGAACAGGCAGACCATGTACATAGGTGTGGTTCTCACAGTGGAGACTGAAACACAGAAGGTATCTCTTGAAGCATCATGCTTTGGGCTGGATCTCCTTGGCAAAATCTGTGTGTGTGTGTGTGTGTGTGTGTGTGTGTCTGTGTGTGTGTGTGTGTGTCTGTGTGTGTGTGTGTGTTATGAGCCTCTATACTAGGATCCTTTGGATTCTCTTTTCTCATGACAAAATACACCTGACTTTGAAGATTTAATTAAGATTGGGCTATGATGCCCTAGGCTCTGACTTACTACTATGATAATTGCTAATAAAGGAGTAGTTGTGTTCTTCTGTCTAAACAATGCCTAGATACTTTCTGAAATCATTAGACAAGGTTTTTCTAAATCTTCAACTCCATAATAAGAAGATAAGTGAGTTATAAGCTTATAGAATAAAGTTATAAGCTTTAAAATCATGGTTCTCTGATTTTAGAAACTTACCAACATGTTTGCTATTTGTACCTCTGTTGCCATTATTAAATATCTATATTTAATAAATTGCATGGTTTATTTATTCATTCTTATTTTACACAGCAATCACTTATCAAAAATATGATATATGGTCACTGATTTGCAATTGAATATGATTATGTATTACCTCTGCCTCCCAACAAGTTTCTGAAACCATATACAAATGCTCTGTGCTATGTGTGAATTGAGATAGCTGTTGGTGTTTGCTGTAATATCATGTGTCTTTAATGGTAATTAAAATTTAAGTAACCTTTCCTTAAATTAAACTAAATATTTAATTACATTTTTATTTCTGTGTTTGTGTGTATATGGGCTTGTGTGCACACAAGTGTGTTCCAGGCTGGCTTCAAATTTTCTATGCAGCATCAATCCTCTCACCTCCACTTCTTGAATGCTTGGATTTTCAGTGTATACCATGGCACCTGGTTTATGCACTTCTGGAGACTGAGCCCTGGACTTTGTGCAAGCTATACAAATACTTTACTGACTGAGCTACCAACTCAATACTCAGATTCAGATGTGTGTGTGTGTGTGTGTGTGTGTGTGCACATGTGTGTGTGTATGTGTGTGTGTGAATGTGTGCATGTGTGTATGCATATGTGTGTGCATGTGTGTATGTGTGTGTGAGAGTTATTGTAACAAAAACACAAAAGATAAGGTAGAATATTTCAGTAGCTCCAATGCATTCTGATCTTTTCGTAAACACTTATTATCGCTCACCACATGCAGGCATACTGGAAATAATTAGGCAGAGTCTGGAGATTTATCTTCCAAGAAGAGCATCTTTTTTACTCTGTTTTGTTTTCATGAAACTCTAAAAAGGAATTTCTTTGACAGCTTCTCCACTGAAATATCTCTACATGATTGTTTAAATGGTGGTTACTGCAATTAGTGTCTTCTTTGTATAACTTGAAATTTGTGGGCAAATGTGTTTGCCTCACAGAGTCTGGTAGTTTTGTGTTTCAGCCAAAATAATGTCGACACATTTATATTTTAAGTGATTTTTCTTGGCCTTTGGGAAAGCTAACTTATTCAAACAAAACCTTCATTAAAACCATGCTTTTCACAGTTATTCTTTCATACTTGACCCAGGTTATTGCACAGTGATAAGCAACCCCACCTCACTCCAAACTTTATAAGTTAAATGTAGTGTAATCTTTTGTATTTCCCAGAGAGAAGATGACTATGTGAGATTCATTTTAAAAAATCAATTATGGTGTAGAGGAATTTTAATCTAGCAAAATTGCTACTTTGGCTGGAATATGGATACACACTTGGCATATAAATTTAATACCAATCACTAAGGTAAAATTAATTTGTAGAAGAAAACACCTATATTTGAAAGAGATGTTTATTTAAGTGGCAGACAAAGGGACAAATCAGAGACAAATTTGATGGAATAGGATATGCCCAACTATCATGAGAAAATATCAAAAAGAGAGGCTATTTAGAGAGAGTAGTGCAGAGAGAGAAGGTAGGCAGTTTTACTGGGAGAGTTGCACAGCGACAGGAGGCAGAGAGAGAACAAGTTAGACACAGGTAAAGACAGAATAAGTCAGACAGTGAGAAGGAGCCAGAAGATTAGTATATATTGCCAAAGTTATTTTGTGGTCAATAAGAGTAATTCAGTCAGAAGCATAAAGAAGTCAGTCAGTGTAGAGAGGAGTTTTAAGTCATAACAATTGAGTTGACCAGCCAACAAGAGTTGGGAAAGAGCTAGAAAAGGTGAACTTATTGAGTAGTAACTTTCAAAGGCTGAAAATATTCTAGGCCTAGATAAGATGATATGGAGGCTACAAGTTTCCAGTAATAGGCCAGGGTTAGCAAATAGAGGCAGAAGAATAAAAGTTAGTTTATATTATGGTAACTTAAATGAAATACATTTTTTTTACCTCATCTTAACCTTTCTGAGTTCAGCATGAATGAACTCTATATATTGTACTTACTAAGATACTTCATGCTGATGCTCACTTTTGTAACAATAGAAATGCTCATCAGGTATCAAGAAAAACAGTCACTCATTTGTTTCTTACACTGCAGCATTGATAGAGTATGATTCTGCTATGAACAGTGCTCCAAGATATTAAAACTTTTGCAGTACTGTGAATTTCTAAAGTAAGAAGCAAGAATGGGAAAAATGGACATTGGAACTCTTGGCTTTATCTCACAGAAAAGGAAACCCCTTAAAATACTCTCTCATCTACATCTAGAATGATCCTCCTTTCTAAAAGAGACTTTCAAGTTGAAGAAGAAGTATGTATTGATGAGGTGTGTTATTATCATACCTAGGATATCTAGGTAAACAAGGTTGAAATCAAGAATGAGGTTTGCTGTAGGACGGTGGGCTGTGAGAAGCCGCTGGGTGCTTGATCGAGAATGAGCTTGGAACCCAAGACCATTATTGGATGGTAGGAGTTCCATCTGCTCCCAAGCCCTGGTTCTTTTCACTTAGCTTCAGCCCTGCAACAACTCCTCCCACAGAGAGGTTGCTGACCTGACCTTCAGTCAGGAGGACCAGTGCCTCAGGCTCTCCCACATGCAGATGAGGTATCTCCAAGCTCTCAGACTGAGCCAATAGGCATTATCTGCTGCCAGACCCTAACCCACCCCAAAATTGTATATAAGGGCTCTATTTAGGGGAAGTAAAGCACGCTCAAGAATCATCCTGGTGTCTGAGAGTTTTTGTCACAAGAGTTGTAACACTTGAGGAGAGCTCTGCTCTCCCAGAACCTGCCTGGGACATCAAGCTGCTTCCTTGCCAGCTAGCTGGCTCCTTATTGGCCCAGCCCGGGCCTGGACTGGCTCAGCGTGGAGAGACAGGTGCAGCACCTGAGAGAGACCAGTCAGCTGTGAGCGGGCAGAGGCAACAGCAGGGGCAGGCAATCTCCCCTCCTGCTCACACTTTGTATCCTTTGGCCTCGACCTCCCACATCTGGCTGGCCAGAGACCTAGAGACAGAGTCTGGAGGCAGTGTGGAGACACCCACTCTCACCCTATCCCCAGTCAGGAGATCATCATGGGACACCCTCCAGGACAAGAGACCCACAGCTGGCACCCAATGTGGAGCTTAGACAGCCACAGGAATTGATACCTTGGGAAGGTGAGCCCCCCAACTCTGGAGACAAGCAACCTGTTATTTCCTCCTGTGTTTTCAGTCAGAGCCATCACATGGATTTAAATAAGCTGAAGGAACAATTGATACCTTCTGGCCAGAGCTACTCTCTGGTGTTTGTTGAAGGTTCCTCTGGCCTCTGCTTAAATCCCAACAGCCTGTGATGGACATTGGCAAAGACTCTCTATCTAGACTCTCTTTAAAACAAAAAGAATAAAACCTTGTACCATAGCAGCCATTTAAAAGCCACAAGGCAGCTGCCAGTCCTTAAATCTTCGGGAAGGCTTGGCGCTCTTGGACCACTGTGGAATCCCCCAAAGCCAATAGGCCAAGGGAATGTTTCCATTGGACAAAGCTTTTCTCCTCTTTTTTGTCATGAAAAACTCAACATCACATAAAAAATCACCCCAGGCCAGGCAAATATATGCCCTACTAAAGTCCCACAGAATAAAAATAGGCAAAATAAATAAATAAATAAATAAAAAAAAAAAAAAAAAAAAAAAAAAAAAAAAAAAAACAAGGCTCCTTGTTTTGGGAGGAAGTCCTTCAGATAGCACCATGCATGGCAGAGGACAATATTTACAGCCAAGACTCATGGAGCAGAGTAGCTTTCCTTATCAAAAACAGAGATAAAAAAACCCTTGAGAGTTTTTGCTGATCTTAGCCGAAATTTGACAATGTATATGACCATCTAAAATTGGACAGACTGAGAACAACAGCACAGCTCCTGGGCCCCCTCAGTCAAGTGAACCCAAAGATCAAGGTTCCAAAAATCACCCTGTTTCAGACCTCGAGGCCCTTACCTAACTAATAAGAGAGATAAAATCCATATACCCACCCCACCCCCTTATGCCTTGGAGGAAATGCCAACTAAACCATCTGCTCCTCCTGCCCCTTCCTCTCCTGCCCAAAGACAAGGCTCCATTAAAATGCCAAAGGAGCTTTTGCCTGCCTCTCCCCTTACTCCACCAACTCCTATCCAACCAAAGAGAGATAAATCCCCTCCCCCTTCTCCAAGCAGACCTTCAAAATCCATAGATAAAACCCTGCCAAGTCCCATAGTCCCTCATACTCAACCATCAACCACTCAACAACTCTGCAATTTCAGGGACTCTCCTGCAAAAACTAACCCCGCCTCCCATGATACTCAGGAGTCTGATACAGAACTTGAAATCCAAACTGCTTGAGCATTCCCAGTTAATATCCACCCCACTCTAGCTAAACCACTTAAATGGTACCCACTCCAAGCCTCAGACCTAAAAGAACTCAGGCAAGCAGTGAAGGAAGATGGCTTTCACACACCATGAACAAAATCTCTCTTACAGAGCCATATTGCCAATTTAAACCCCTCAAGATTAGAGAGATATTTGCCATTCTGCTCTTCCTGGCCCAATGTTTCTAAAGTGGGAAGCCTACTATTATGATGAATGTCTTCAAAAAGTCAGACAAAACCAGGAGAGGGGTGATGACACTCCATGGAGTTTTAAAGAACTCTCTGGCCAGGAAGATTTCTCTACTGGGGCACAGCAGGCAACTAAGCCAGCAGGGTACTATGAGCAGGTCAGCTTCTGTGCCATTCAAGCTTGGAACAGGCTCACTCCACCCTCAGGGTCACAAGACCCTGCCCACTCCCTGCTCTCCCTTCATCAGAAGCCTGGAGAATCCCTATCTGATTTCATTCTCAGAACTAAAATGAGCTTAGAAAGAAAAATCTCCAACCCCAAAGCAAGAGACCTTCTTCTTAACATTGTTTGGGAAGGCATGACTTCTGAGTCTAGGCTAGCTTGCCAGGGTCTCTGGGAAGAGCATCACGATAGGTGGATTGTAGCAACCCGAGAAATAAGAACCATATCACACCAGGTTGCAGCGGTAGCTCAGGCATTTGTGACAGCAGTAAAAACAGAAGAATTCTGCTTCAAATGTGGAGAGGCAGGGCATTGGAAGGATGAATGCCCACTAAACTCCCATTCTATAACAGATTCCAATCCTCCTAAGCCCCCCTGTCCTCGCTGCAGACCTATAGTTGGGAAGACCCAGATGCAGCTACAGGCCTCATACACCCCCTGGTGACTCAAGTAGCCAACAATCTTTTAGGGAGAGAATCTTACAAGCCTTAGATGTGGTTCTTACCACCCAGCCAGAAAGAGACCACAGTAAGATAGAAAATATTACTTATGAAGAAAATAGTACCCAAGGAGACCCAAATAGCCCCCCTCCAAATCACCCCCAATTCTAGGAGCCACTGTTAAATTTAGTACTGCCTGCCTTGATTGGCTCTCTGATGAAGCCATCTGGGTCCCACAGTGGCCTCTATCAAGGAAGAAGCTTAGAGCCCTCAGAACTAGTAGAGGAGCAGCTGTTTCTACAACACATCCGCCCCTCCCACGGTCCATGAATCACCCCTGTGTTGGCTATAAAAAAGAGCTCAGGGGGGTGGAGACTGTTACAAGATTTGAGGGCAATTAACAAAACCATGTGAATCTGGGGCTCCCCTCAGAGAGGGCTACCCCACATCCCAGCCATTCCTGCCACTGTTCCTCTATTAGCAATAGAGGAACGTTGCTTTTTCATCCTTCTCCACCCCCGGGACTGTGAACACTTCGTATTCTCAGTGCCACCCATTAACAACTCTGGCCCAGCCTCACAATATGAATGGACTGTTCTTCCCCAAGGAATGGCTAACAGTCCTACCATTTGTCAGGAGGCTGTAGCCACTGCACTAAAACCCTATTTAGACAAAGGACTCAACATCTATCATTACATAGATGACATCTTGGTATGGGGAGATGCTTCTACCTCCCCCTCCCAACTTAAGGACCAGCTAATAACTTCCCTATCTGCCCTAGGATTCAAAATAGCCCCTCACAAAATCCAACTTATCCTCCCCATTACATTTTTAGGAACAGAGATCTCCCTTACTTCAATATGCCCCCTCAAACCCACCCTTTCCTTTCCTCAAAAATTAACTCTCAACTCCCTCCAGAGCTTTTTGGGCAATCTCAATTGGCTTTGACCCTGGCTCCACCTTCCCACAAACACCCTTCAACCTCTCTTTAACCTTCTGAAAGGAGATAAAAGTCTCTCCTACCCAAGAACATTGTCCCCAGAAGCAGTCCAAGCTCTAAATTCTGTCAATTCAGCCCTAAAAGATATGGCTCTTGCTAGGTATGTCCCAAACATACCTATACATTTCTTTATCTTTAACTCCTCCCCTACACTTGTAGGAGCCCTTTACAAACCTCAGGGGGTGCTAGAATGGCTCCATAACCCAATGGGTGGTGCACCCTAAATGTTAAATGAAGTAGATGCATTTGCCAACATGATTAAAAATGGCAGAGATAGAGCCCTACAAACCCTAAGAACCTGATGTTCTTGTCACCCCCTTCTCCCCCTCTGACGTTCAGTGGCTAATCAAAAATTATCCCACTTCACTATCAGCTTAATAGGGTTCCCAGGACAAATTGACAACCATTATCCTGATGAAAAATGGGCCTCTACCCTCCCTCTGTTGTGATGGCCTACCCCCAAACTATTCTCAAGAGGGCCCATAGCAGGAGCCCCCTCAATATTTACTGATGGGGGGAAGAGGAGAGCTGTAACAGTAATATGCTACTTCCCTGAAGATAAACCCCCTATCCTCCAATTCCAAGAGCTCCCCCACCACTCCCCCCAATATAAAGAACTATATGCTATTTACCTAGCTCTGAAAGAAGTCAAAGGCCCCCTTAACCTTTTCAGACAGTGTATATGCTGTCAATTTGCTTCCCTGGTTGTCAAGATCATTTATCAAACTAGATGACAACCCACTCTCCCCTCTACTCATACAGGTCTCTGCCCTCCTACAAGAGAGAGCCTCCCCCATCTATATCCAACACATCCAATCCCACAGTCCCCTGCCATGTCCTTTATCTGAGGAAAATGCACTCACTGACCAAACTGCCTCAACAGGGACATTCATAGCCTCTACTGAGCAAGCAGATCAATTTCACTCATGCACACACACAAATCTAAAGGGGCTTCATGATCGCTTTCCCCACATTCCCCTTGCTCAGCTCCGAAGGATAATAATCACTTGCCTCTTGTGCATCCCTCATTACCACCCTAGCTTTACAAACCATGGGCACCAATCCCTGAGGCCTCAAATCCAATGCCTTATGGCAAGTTGATGTCACCCACATTCTCCAATTTGGTAGACAAAAATATGTTTTTGTCACCATAGATACTTACACACATTTTATATGAGCTATAGCCCAGACAGGTGAAAACTCAAAAAGGCTGATCTACCATATGCTCTCTACCTTTGCCATCATGGGCATTCCTCAGCAGATAAAAACTGATAATGGCCCCACCTTCACTAGCTCTCAATTTCAAACCTTCTACACACACTGGGAAATTGCCCATCATACGGGAATGTCCCACAACCCTCAGGGACAAGGAATAATAGAAAGGACACATCAGACACTGAAGGCCCAACTACTGGAACAACAAGCCACCACTTATCCCCCTAATATACAATTAATGAAGGCTCTGACTACCCTAAACATATTCAACATCTACAAAACCTCCAAACATCCCCCTATTTCCCTCCATTGACAAACACCAAAATTAGCTCCCCCTATCCTAATACGATGGATGGTGATATCCTTTAGATGGAATTTGGAAGGCACCAGACCCCCTCCTTAAAACCGGGAAGGGTTTCGCTTGTGTTTTTCCACAGGACTAGCCTAAGCCTATCTGGGTCCCTGCCAGAAATGTCCGATACCACCCCACCAACCAAGAAGGGGAGCGGGGGTGGGGTGGGGGGAGGCAGGCAATCTCAATCTCCTCTCCTGCTAGCTCTTTGTGTTTTTTGTCCTCGACCTCTCACATCCAGTTGGCTGGAGACCACAGACAGTGAAGACGCAGGCTGGAGGCAGTGTGGAGACACCCGCTCTCACACTGTCCCCTGTCGGGAGATGCCATGGGACAACCTCCAGAACAAGGGACCCACAGTTTGCTATAAGGAATTGCATTTTCTTATAACCTACTATGTATAAGCAAGTTTCTGTTTCTTTCCTTCCCTTCTACTTTCCTTCCATTCCTTCCCTCCCTCCTTTTCTTCCTTCCCTTCTTTTTTCCCTTCCTTCCATCTTTCTTTCCTCTTATCCATTCATCCAGATGTTCATTTTTTTTCCTCCTTTGCTTCATTCATGGAAACTAAACCCACAATCTCTAACACACAAAGCAAGCACTTTACCACTTAGCAACCCAGTCCCTTCCACACAATTTTATAGATTGGGAATTATAGTGGGATGCAAAAATAAAATGTAGTTTCTAAGTCAGGTAACATATAACTGCAAAACTATAGAAAGAAACATACAGTTTCTTAAATTGTAGTTCAGTGATTGTCAAAAAATTCATGCTGTATTGAAAAGTACTTATAGGAGATCTTAGATAAATTTGTAATTTTGTCCTTTTTATCACGATAGAGTTTAAAAACTAGCAAAGAAGGTAGAGAAGGCAGCCTAGAACCCAAATATGTAGTAAAACAGACTTGTTGACTTTTAGTATACTTGTTAATGATGAGACCTATTATCATAATTTATTCTGTTGAATAATTATTTATGGCTGAGATAAAAGCCATTAACTGCTTTTTGAAGTTGAGGGAATTAGGGAGCTGTATATACAGCAGAAAAGTTCTCCAAAAGACAGAAATGTGTCCATTTAAAGAGGAGTTACAGATGGAACCCATGGCTGACAATGTTTTAATGGTTATGAACTTTAGCCCAAATATGTCATGGGCCTAAGACAAAGCTAAATACTATTTCTCTGCTAAAGGAACACAGTTATTAAATGACTCTTAACAATATTCTGCTATACCCACCAATCAGTGTATTATTCAGTCATCATCAGAGAAAATTCCTCTTGCAGTAGAAGGCTACTAACACAATAACTCACTACTGGACAATGTATAGAGTCTAAGAATTGTTTGTCTATTTGTGTTATAAAAAAAGATTGGGAAATTGCATGAGGCTTTGTGAGTGGGGCAGTGTATTTGGGAAGAGTCAGAAAAAAACATGATCAAATATACTATACAAAAAATAATTTTTTCAATTATAAGTATGAAATAAATAAGTTGTATTTCATGGTATTTTAATCATATCATATATTGGGCTATTTTCTGTGTAATAATATTCAAGTATGAGTAAATACTAATTCCTTTGGAATTTAATAAAAATAGTTAAGATGTGAGAAGTGGGAGGTGACAACAATCTCAATATATTTTATACATGTATAAAAGATTCAATTTCTTCAAAGTCAGGCTGTCTTAGGCCACTTTCAAAACCAACAGCATAAGCTGAGGAGGGCTGAGTGTGAAGTCAGTGATTGAGGATGGTGCTAATAGCAGCCAATGGGAACCAGCATTGATAGAGCTGATGGGGGCTGGTTAAGATAGCTACCTATGGGGGCTGCTGCAGATGGCAGCCAGTGACTACAGTAATCACTTAGTGGACATTTCTCTGAGGAAACTGGGGCTGGCACTCCCTGTGACTAGTAAGAAATTTCTATACTCTGTAAATTATTTGGAGTTTGGTGAGAAGAAGAGAAATGGTGTGTGTAAGGGGAATCACACACATACATACATACACACACACAAACACACACACATACACACACACACACATACACACACATTGAGTGGATAAAGCAAGATGCTCCAACAACTTCACATATACACAAACCTGACTATCTACCTACCTACATGCACATATACATATTAGATGGTTAGAGCAAAGCTCCAACAAGCAGGATCCCACTATTTTAAACAGACACACACACACATAGATTATACCTATACACTTTCCTCTATACACATATACACATTGTTGAATGGAGTAAACTCTAACAAACTGGGTCCAACAAGTTTATTTTTTCTCTTATTGTTTTTATACCACTTAAGACAGATTTCTCTATGTATGAAATTACATATTCTCTAAAAGCAATCATCACAAATACATATTTTTCAGAAAACAGATTAAAGTCGTTACAGGAATGAGGAATTACAACAGAATTACTGATTACATATTCTTCTTTTGAAACTTAAACTTAATTACTTACTTCTTATTTATCTTTCTCTGCACAAGTTCGTTGTAACACTAAAGCAAGAATTTTCATATCATAGGTTAGCAAAATTTAAGCAAGCCAAGTCTACCATAGCAAGTTTTCCCTATACATAGCTGGTGGCAAGAATGTATTTACTAAGGAAAAGGTCATCTAACCTCCATTTTATTTTTCAAATCTTGTTCAACTAAACTCCCTAATCATTTATCCTCTATTCTTATTTATTTATTCTTATTATTTACAATTTATTCTTAATCCTGTCTTTTTATGATGCACACCTAAACCTGTGCCTGTAGTCATATCCATAGATGACAAAATCAAGGAACTCAGGCCCAACCTATAATGAATATACTCTTTGATCAATAACTTGTCCCAAGGCTATTTTTCTTGCTATTACAATTACATGCTTATATCACATGAAAGCTCCCTGTATTCCTTTGCACACCTATGTAGCTCTTGCTATTCTATGAGGAAAGGGCACATTCTATTTTTGATTCTAACTTTAAACTTTCCATCAAATACCCTAGCTTCCCCAAATTATTTAATTCTAGAAACTTCCTAAAACTTCTTAAATTAAATCAGGAACTCCATGAAATCATTAATTTATCTAAACAGCATTATCTCAAGAATGTTCACTTTCATGTTGATCTGCAGGAGACTTGCACAACAGAGGGGCTATTACCCAGGAAGCAACCCCACCGGGCTATTGGTAGTGAGGGTTTTCCCATCCCTAATCACACCATGTCAGGTATATGATGAAGAGCAGTGACAAACATAAGAAGTCACATAAGTAACAAGAAGAAACCTGAGGCAAAGCCCCTGAGGCTATGTCTCCCAGGATACACCCATCACAGCCTAGAAAAATGGTAGGCCATCTCCAGGAAGCTCATTGGCCTACTGCAGCAATTCCTGCATGATGTCTTTCAGGAGGTAGAAAAGATTTGTGATCTTCTAAGGAAAAGGGAAGCTATTATATGAAACACAAATTTTCAATTTGTATAAGAACATATTGGGATTTAAATCATACCTAGAAGATTAATACAGGGTCAATATGATAGATAAATCTAGTTACAGTGTCATTTTGATCTTTGAAAAAAGTATTTTGTTTGTCAAATGTTGAAATGCTGTGAATAATTTCTGGTACACAAAATGGAAACATAACCAGTATAAAATAGTTAACGGGCCTATGGAATTGAGACTCTTAACTTTGAATAAAAGGGAAGATACAAAAATGAAGGCAAATAATTGAAGATGCTGTAATCTGCTTCATAACAAAATTTCCCTGGGGAGAAGTAACACACATGCCTAATTTCCTCTTATAGGGATCCCATGACAGAACAAACTATGATGGATACCACCAAAGTTTACCTAGGTGAACCAAACAGTTTTACTGGCATTACTTAAAGGAATGTGAATAAGGGGTTACCTATAGGAGCAGAAATGACTCTGACAGCTAAGTGCATTATCTCCAAGGTCCACTGAGACCTTTTGACAGCTCACAATAGCTGAGACATGCAGCATACCTTGGTTCAATTGGTTGAAGAGCTTCCGTTGCAAGTGACTCTGGTCTGAACCTCTTCCAGGCAGCTTGGGTGATCTCAGCTTCTCTTAATCTGGTCTCAGAGTCTGAGAGTCTTTTTTGCAGCTTGGCTAGTCTGAGAGCTAGTCTGAGAATGCCTCTGCCTTCATTGCTTACTCTGGCAGGGAGTGGCCTAGTGAATCTGGTTAGTTTTGGGGAGTTTCTGAACCTATGTTGAATTGTTTGTCTGTTTCTTAAGGAGCTTCCCTGCATAGTAGAAAGTTTCCAACAGGGAGGAAACCATTACACAATATATTACTCAGGGGAAAAGGTTGTTAAGACAATGCACCAGGTAATGGAATGGTAGGTGTTGGGTGTCATGCTAAAAGGCTCATAGTTGAATAAGGGTTAGACCTTGATATAAGAGTGGTACTTGAACAGATCTCAGAAGGATAAGAGGTTTCAGTATAGAGTGACATTTCACAGCCTACAGGCATCAAAAAAACAACACTGTCATGATACGATGAAAACCCAGAGTGAAGAGGTCAGGGAATACAAAGAGAACATTCTTAAGGTCATTGCTAATAATTTACTCTACCTGATACTGCAATGTTTTGTGTTGGAATTGACCTTACTCTTTTCTTTTTGTCTGATTCATTGCTGAATTCTATCACATCTTTGTTTGTTTTCTCTTTTTATTAGTTCTCCAAGAATTCCAAAGAATGCATTTTGATCCTATTCATCTCATTTTCTACTCCTCCCAGATCCATCTCCTTTTACTTAATTTTGTGTCCTCTTATAAAAAAAATAAAACAACCAGAAACTACAATTTGTGCTGACAGTATACTAATTGATGTGTGGCCTTAACCAGAGTGTGTGCTATATATCAGTAGCTACACAGTTAATGAAAATTAGCTGCCTCTCTCCCAGCAGCTATCAACTGCAAATAGTTCCGTAGGTAGTTGTATGACTCTATCTTGACCTTCCTGTCCATTCATGAATTTTTGACTTAAGCTGATACTGATCTTGTCCATGCTGTCTCAAATACTTTATATCTACTAATTTACATGTACCAGTGCCTTGCTGTGCCCAGAAACAGTTTCACTATAGTCATTCTCCAGCTATGGGTCTTTATGCTACCTCTTTTGCAATCATACCAGAGCCTTGAGGGAGTGGTATGATATAGAAATCCCAATTAGATTTGAGCATTATGCAGTCCCTTATTCTCTATAAACTCCCCAGTGTGGGTCTCTGGGTTAATCCCCAATAATGCAAAAAGGAGCTTCTCCAATGAGGATTCAGACATACACTAATTTGTGGTTATAGCAATATGTCATTAGGAATCAGTTTTATACTACCAGTAAGCAAAGTAATAGGTTGTTCTCTAGATCTTATGGCCAGACTAGCTAAAGGTTTTTGGCCCTAATAAAATGGGAGTATGGTTTTCAAGTTGTTGAATGAGACTTATACCTAATTAGAAAGTGGTTTGTTTCTCCAATGACATTTGTGTGATTATTGAGCCACTGGACAAGTCTTTAATATAATACAAAGCAACTTTCAGTATTATAAAAGATAATTAGTAAGGATAGCTGTTTCAGATAAGTACTGGTTTGATGTCTCCATGGCTTATGACTGAAGTATGTGATGTCAGCAACAAAACCCATAGAAACTTACCCATAAAATTCTGGAGACTAACTAGGGGCATTGGCCATAGCCTATAATATTAAGAGGTTTATGAGATATTACTTTTCAACAGCCTATTCCTATCACTATTTTTTTTCCTATTCATTGTCTTGTGGTATCTAGTGGGGACAATTTTTGGCCAATTACAGGACAACTTTATTTAAACTCTACATACATGTATGCACCATATAGAAAGCTTCTAAAATGGCAGAGTTCCATGGCTTTTTCCTAAATATCTTTGGTGATAGTTAATCCTCCATATTCATTTACACTTCCCACTGATCCCATTTCCCACAAAATTCTTCCTATACCTTTCTCATTTAACATTAAAACCACTGTGTTCAATCTCATGGCACTTGAAATGCCACTGTCCACCCCAATGATGACCTTACTAATTTTATAACAACTATAATTATTGCAAATGGAAAAAATGGGGAATATGAGAAAAATTACATCAACCTAGTTTTTCTGGATGTATTACTTCACTCAAAATGTTTGTTTCTAAAACTATCCACCTACCTGTGAATTTCACAATTTAATCTTCTTAACAGTTGGAGTAATACTATATTGTATCAATATCCTATATTTTAATTATCTATTTACCAGTTGATAGTTTTCTAGACTGTTTTTTTTTTTCCTTCCGGTATTCTGAATAGAACATCAATGAACACAAATGAGCAAGCTTTACATTAAGATATAGAGTGGCTGAGTATATGCCCAAGTGTGGTTTGGTTGGATGATGTGTCTATTTATATCTTTTTAAGCGACATGCACACTGATTTCTATAGTGTCTAGAACACTTTGCATACACACCAGCAGTGTTTCTTGATATTTAGTGTTTAGAGTCTTAGTATATTCTAAATACTAAGGAGATTTATAACTGGTAGATTTTCTTTTTCATTCTCTTAGGTTGTTTCTTTGCTCAATTAATGGTGTTTTGCTGCACAGAAATATTTGTTGTTGTATTTTTTAAACTTTCATTAGCCTCCCTTATTAGTTATTGTTCTTACTACCTGACCTATCAAATCCTCTTTTTAAAGGTCCTTCTCCATAACTTCAAATGTATTTCCTCATTTAATATCTATCAGATTAGGTTTTGAATCTACTTTTCAAAGGTTTGAAATTAAACAGCATGATCATCTTAGTGAAAATTACTACGGCTATAAAGAACCATCATGACCAAAACGAATGTATAGACAAAAAGGGTTTGTTCAGCTTATTCTTCCACACTGACAGAAGTCAGGGCAGGAACTCAGGATGGGCAGAAACCTGAATTTGAGCTGATACAGAGGCCATGAAGAGGTGTTGCTTAATAGCTTGTTCCATGTGGCTTACTCATGCTTTCTTATATAACGCAGAACCACCAGGCCAGAGATGGCACCAGCCACAATATGTTCTGTTCTCCTACTACAATTACTAAATAAGAAAATTCTCTACAGGCTTGCCAACAGCCCACAGCCAGTTTCTTAACTGAGATTCCATCCTCTCAGATGGCTTTAGGTTATACCAAGTTGATATAAAAACATCCAGCAAAATTGTGTATCAAATTTTTATTTCCTTCTCTTTTTTGTGTGTATGTTTAAGGATATAGAAACATGTTTGTATAGCAATTGTGTGTGTTTGTAATTCTACAGAAAGATACCAGTGGCCAATCTTTAGTGTTGTTCCTCAGAAGCCAGACACATTGCTATTTGAGACAAACTTGCCCATTCTGTGATGGCTGACACCTGAACCCCAGGGATTTTCTTATTTTCACCTCTTAATACTGAGATTGCAAGTGTAAATTGTCACCACATCTGACTTTTTACATGGGTGCTGGAAATCAAACTCAGGTCCTCAAACCTGTACAGCAAGAGCACCAATCACTGTGCTACATCCCTACCTCCTAATAATTTCCATTATGAGGAGAAATTTAAGCCTTTTTTTTTTTTTTTTTTTAAAAAACTACCTGTTGTCCACTTATAAATGTAAGGTAGCAGAAAAAATTCTGTTTATTACTTCCAGGATTCAACACTAAAGTGTACTGGTGCATATCTACATATTCTTGAAAGGATGTTTTCTTTCCAAACTTTCATACATCATATTTGTGAACTAGAATCTCAACGTGAGAGATTTCTCTAGGTCCATATCAAATGTTTTTATAAACCATGGTGAGTCACTTTCTACTAAGTGAGTGTCAAAGCTGACATGTCTTTGACATACTGTGAAAAGTTCCTCAATGTAATAGCTGTGATTATAATACCTTAAATCTATGCTAAATTCAAATATTCAAATAATATTGAATTTCAAATATGGTACCTAACAGGTGTGGTACCAAATGAAAACAGTATAGATTTTGCAAGACTGACAATTGTATTATGTGATAATATATTATTCTTAGTTTCAAGTTCTGTGTGGCATACATAAAAAAGTACACTAGGGATTGTCTGAGAAAGAACTCAGCTGTTGTGTCAAAATAAACGTTCATGTTGTAGAAAAATCAAAGACTATAAATCTTCATATATGAAAGAGATATTTCCCTGTTTTGTACAATTCAATTAAAGCAAGCAGCTCCTCAGAGTCTGAAATCCCCTTGCATTGCAGTAAAATGTCCTTTAATTGACTAGTAAATTAGTCTTGGTTTAGTAAATTCTTTTTATCTTTCTGTTTTCATGGTGGGCTTTGGAGCACCTGGGATGTTTTATGATATTTATTGTTCTAGTATTCTGTTCAACTAAATTTATGTGAGATATACAGCCCACAAACAAGTCTATCAATAGAAATACGAACCCCAAATGTGAGTGTTCAAATGCTTCCAGAATTAAGTAAATATCATATCATTCCATAGTGTTATTGAAATTTCGTCTTAGAAACTAAAAATCCCAGGCTTGGTGTCACCTACTTCCATACTGAGAAAACTCAAAGGAGAACATTCAAAGAACTACTGCTACCAAAAAACTCCTCAGAACATGTGTGGGGCTACAGTGTACTAATAGTAAATAATATATCACTGAGTACCATTCCTTGAGTCCAGTTAATTATTTAAAATTGAGTTGTAAATATATATATATATATATATATATATATATATATATATATAGTTATACCCATGGTAATACTATATGTGTGTGTGTGTAAAATCCATGACAGATGTTTTATATACATAACTTTCAAAACCTTTTGTGGTATGTGAAAGTTATACGTATAGTTGTTACCCTATGTAACTTTATGATCTAAATCCAAGTATAATAATGACATTTAAATTAACCTGTGTGTTGTTTGATTTTTATTCTGTTCTGATATTTCTATTAATTATTCACTAAAATATGTTCTATATGTACTATTCTAGAATGGCTTTGATTCAGGCTATCACAAGTTAGTAAGCTATTATTTAAAATATTAAGAGAAACATTTAGAAAAATTGGAGAAGTTCTCAGAGCTTCTCAATTAGAAGGAATTTATTATTGACTACATTTCTCCAGGAGTATCAATTTGTACACGGGGTCCTCAAATACTAACATTGAAATAATTTCTATTTGGTCCACATAAAAGGGCAATTTGAATATTTGTGTTACTTATGTTTTTTCTTATACTTTATTATATTATCATGGGTATAACTATTGCCAAATCATATAAAATCTGTCTTTTTCAAGCTTCATTGAATTCACTGCCATAATTTACCCAGTGGAATAAAGTTCAGTACCCCTCAAAGCATGATATTCTCTTCACTCTGCATGTGCAAGGCTTCTTCCAGAGTCCCTGTTTTCATTAGTTTTATGCCTGCAGTTTGAAGAGCTACTGTGCTGTGGGAGCTATTGATACAAATCAACCATTATAAAATTTTACTGCATTTTATTATTGCATAAGTATTATGCCAATAACCACATTGAAAGAAAACTATTGGTGTTTAACATGTAACAAATCCCAAGCATAATGTGATTTGAAACCTTCATTTAATGCATGAGTAAACATTGTTTCACAGACACGGTTGGTTTGAGAAAGAACCAGCTCAATTTTACTTGTGATATAAAATGCTCTGATAAAAAAAAGATATGTTCAATCTATTATCTGGCCTCATATCTGTCATTGAAATAGAAATAAGAGGTTCATGCATAAAAAATAGTGCATTGAAAGCACAGCAAGGCTATATAAATTCAATCACACTAAAACACACATTATTTTGACATTTTAAATAGATCATATTAAGCTTTTTTCTCTTTCTCTCTTTTCTGTCTAGCAGAATTTACTAAAATGAGAGAGCATTCACATGGTTCAGAGGCAAAACTTCATTATGTAATATTTTCAATTCCTCTGAGATCACTGATCTCAGATCATTTTGATTTTTGCACTTCTGTGGTGCTAATAAATGCAGCTCAGTCAATGATTCATGCCCTAGATTTAAGAATTGTAAATTTCCTGTGATTGAGAAGTGAGAGAAGCATAGAGAGATTTAATTACATCACACTCAATCATTCTAATGGCAAAACGAAAGTCAAACCCATTGAGGTACAGCCGGGGATACTGTATTGTGGTCGACTGAACCAGTCTTTTTCATGCTTTATAAGATACCATCTCAGCTGCTTTCAGCCTCAACAATCCATCACAAACAAGGCATTTTAAGTTTCAGAAATGCATTCATTAATAGAACAGTTCAGCCCATTTTCAGAGTTTTTTTTTTTTTAATAACTTTGAAGCTTCTAATACACATGTTCATATTTTTCTCCTCAGTAGATCATGCCCTTCCCTGGAAGTTAAGAATTTTCCCAGGAAGTATGATGAACCATCAAAGATTCCATTCTGAAGGATGAGTATAATTCCCAAATGGTATTTTATTCTTTATCAGACTTGTTAGAGTGAGGTATGCTATATTAGTTTGAGCTGTAGAAACTGCAGTGGGAAATAAAAGAATTCTCCAAATCTAAATACGGTTTAGGTAAACTCATAGAACTTCAAGAAAAACATGCTTATTTTTATTCAGTGCTTGAAGACATCAGCTACTGTTGCTTTCTGATGCTTGTGCCCTGTTCACTGGCCTTTGATCTCTCTCTCTCTCTCTCTCTCTCTCTCTCTCTCTCTCTCTCTCTCTCTCTCTACCTCTTCTTTAAACATAGAAGTGCTGCAATCACAGACACAACCCTCTGTACAATTAGATGTATAGATAAAAACTTGAATTCTCATGCTTGCAGGCAGGCACATCAGCCACTGAGAAATCCCTTTATTCTCATGTGAACATGAGGTATGAAAACAGAGAGGAAGAGAAATGCTGTTAGAGGAATTAATTTTTTTTTTAATTTGAAAAGTCTTTAAATCCAAGTGCACATGTTTTTCAAGACACTTAGAGGCTGAGATCTAGAAATGAAAGAGAATTATATACAGATATGAGAGCTTTCAATATGTGAGTAATCATTGGAGAAACTGCAAGCAACACAGAGAGCAGTAAAGAAAACACACATCATTGTGTGCTGGCACACATCACTGCCTCATTTGACCCTGGTTCTTGGAAAAGTCACTTTTATTTTTAAACAAGACAACACACTTGCCATGAACAATTAATTTTCTTTTTTAAAAATGGGGCCTGATAGTAGGCATGGGGTAAAAAGATAGATCAGACACTTGTTTTGGTCAATTGTATCATGCAGTTCAACCTCATCCATATTCTGTCATCTAGACATTTTTCAATCTAAGATTATTAAAAATAAATTTTATGTGCACACTGTTTATATCTAATTCAAATATCTGATGAAATATAAAAGGAGAAGATGGTGGTGTCAGTAAATTGGATTTGGCATATAGTATTATTGTTCTTAAAATTTCAAAGTCAAGGAAGCTTACACTGTATTAGAAATGCATTCTAAAATCATGTCACAGGGAAACCTATAATAAGCATGAAGACAAAGCTCTTCTCATGTAATTCACAGAAAAGGACATAAGACGGCTTGGGCTTTCCTTTTCTGACCCTCAGTAAAACCTGATTAACTAACTTACAAACCACACCAATGAATAAAATGTGGAGTATGTAAATTTCAATATATATTTAATTATTTTAATGAAATTCATATATTCCTATATTTATAATAAAATATATATGTAAATATATACACATATTATGGAATCTAAGTACATTTACTCAAAATCATGTTTAAAAGTACAGATTATTTTAGTCTATCAAAATTTTAAGGATAATATTAACTATTTATATTAATTACTTGCTAAAATAACATAACCAAAGCAACCTAGAAGATCAAAGGGTTTATTTGATCTTGTTTCCAGAGACTCAGTCTACTATGTCAGAGTTGAATGGCAGCAGGCAGGAAAAGCATAAACTCGGGAAGCTGGCTTATCATGTTTCTATCTTCATGCAGAGAAAGATAACAGCAAATGGATCCAATATATAAAATCTGTACATGTGCCAAAAACTTTCTTCTGCCAGGCCTACATCTTGAGGATACCATAACCCCCAAAACAGCTCCACCAAGGGCACAAACTGCTTAAATACTTGAGCCTAGAGGAGATATATTTTTTTATTCTAGCTAATATATTACTTAAAGTTTAAAAAAACATATATATATATATATATATATATATATATATATATATATATATCACTAGAAATAATCCCTGAACATATGTCTTTACAATATCCACTAATTATAAGACTGTCATATCAGCAAGTTTCTATTCATGTGATTTGAATATACTGCACATTTGATTTATATATTCCTTTCTCAATATCTTTGCATATACATTACTAAACATTACTGGTCACCTGCCTTCCTTGTGCACAAATATTAGTGTATTTATATCTTGAATATGAAAAGAAGGATAAAAGTTATACTGGTGAAGGTTTTTATACACTTTATGTGACAAATGTTGGGGTAATTGTTTTTTCAGAAAAGTTAAAAGTGTATCCTTATAGGTTGAATGTTTTATATAGTTTTATATGTTAATATGATCATTTATCTATGAGATACACCTGCATCACTTGAAAAACAAGAGCTGAACAAGGATGACACCAATAGACATGCCAAAGTTGAAAGAAAAAAGGCCAACAAGGCATCATATCTACACAAAGAACTACAGACAAGCAAGGAAACCTGAGATCAGGAGAATTCATCTTCCCCAGGGAAGAGCATACCAACTGATAACCCAATGCCAAATGGTCAATGCTGAAAATATAAATGAAGTAATGTTATACAGAGTGAGAAGCCTATATTTAGTAATATTTATCTATATGCATGTAATAGCAATCAATAAAAAAGAGCCCTGGAATTGAAAAAGTGCAAGAGGAATTAGGGGAGTGGTTGAAGAGTATGGGGCGGTGGGCTGTGAGAGGCAGCTAGGTATCCAGTCAAGTGCAGATGTTGAACCCCAGAGACCCTAAAGGGATGGTAGATGTTCAGTCTTGCTCCTGGGCCCTGGTTCCTTTCACTTACCTTCAGCCATCCACAGCCTCTCCCAAAGAAAAGTTTG